>NC_051163.1:109388635-109413238 GCF_013339745.2 Dermacentor silvarum
CTTCGAAACGCGCTGCCCAAGGCGGTGGCAAGTCAAGTTCAAGTCGAGGAGCGTTTATGAATACGGGGGTAAGGCGGAGAGGCCACAGCGTCTTACACCAGCTTCTTACACGGGCCGTAACGCGCTAGCACAAACGCGTTAGAAACGCGCAGTCTTTCGTTAATGTTGCGTATTTATTGTCATCGTGGTGCGTGTGCCCATGTGCGCTTCGTGGCGTAGTGGCTAGCGCCGCGCGTTAGGAAGCGAGGGGTCCCTGGTTCGATTCCGCGCTACGGACGCAACTTTCCGATTTTTTTTCCATAAAACTACACGTGGCTACCTACTGCTTCGACGACGACGACTACTACTACTACTACATACTACAGAGGAGGGACAGACCCACACCCTAAGGAGCTTCGCCCCTAAAACTTGGAGCTCAACTCGTTTCACCCTGCACTGTCTTATTAGTTGTTTTTACCGTTGGCTTCTGTGGCCAACCGGCCTGCCAATCTTTGGTTAACATGCAACGCCGACAAGATATCCGATTTTAAGCACATAATGGCATTTGCGAACTCTAGCTCTGGCACCTTTACTCTTTACCAGGCAACACGCACCACCTCATAATTATTGTGGCCCCAAAGTGCTCGATGTTTCATTATTGCTGCATTCCGCTTCCCCTTTATTTTCAGATTGTCTTGGTGGCTGCTTCAGTAAGTATTTTCTTCGTATATGCATGCGCCGAGGTACACTCATATTGCTTTACTATAACGATACTCCTCCAATTTGCTCGGGGCATTTCGGGGACATCTGGCACACGAAAAAAAAAAGATTCTGCATTGAGCGCCCCTCATACTCACGTAAATTAAATATCGGTGCCACACTGGGTATTTGTAGGACAACCGGGAACGCATGTTATATATTCGCTACAAACAGAAAGGAAGCAAGACGATGGCCACTTTCACATGGCCCCTATTTTACCTACATACTATGATACTGGCCTACCGGCAATTTCCTCAAAAAAGTATTGTGCATGAAGTTGTGCTATTCCGACACTGTGTAACCACGTGTATAAAGCGTTGTGAGCTCTTCGAGCCGCATTAACATTTTAGTAAAAATAACCCACTTTACAGTGTATCGTGTTCTATACTATAGCTAATTAACGTCACCCCCGTTTTCACGCTGTGTCAGACCGTTCACAGTATACGCGTGCAATCATCACTCAAAGGTTGCGTGAAATAAAGGAACATTCATTTTTATTCATAGACCGCCATAATGAAACTGCAAGTGTACTCATGGAAGTTGCGCGCAATTCAGTCTCTGCGGTCATGAATGGAGGTGCCGATTCCTGGCTAGTTTTCTGCTTGGATACTCGCATCTACCATGGTAGGCAACGCCTAGAATGCTGCTCAGTATCACATGCCAGAATGTTGTCCTTTCCACAATACCGGCAGGTCTTGCGTCGGACGCAGCAGTCGGAGAAGCAGTGTTCCTTGAGCTGTTTCAGCTCGGCCTGGAATGAGCAACCGAAACGTGCGTTGACGCACAAAGTGACATGGCGGTGCAGCTGTTCCATGGAGAAAGTCAGGATCCTGAGCTCGAATTCGGCAAAGGGGGTCCCGTCCTCGGGACACACGCCGCCGTGGTGCATGGCTACGGTGCTGTCGACTTGGTTTGGCTGTGCTTCCGCTGCTGCTCGGACGAAGGCGTCGTACTCACACAACTCACACAGGGTGTGGCCGCAGGGAAGCTGCACGGCCCTGGCAGGAACCACTGAGCAGCCGGCGCAGACGCGGACGCGTGGTAGTGGCTCCACGAACGTGATTGATCGCGAGTTGAGGAAGTAGCAATCGTACCCTTGGAGGACGTAGGTGGACGGACCGTGGTTCACGGTGGGGATGTGGCGCTGTCCCGAATCCCGCTGAGGTTCGCGTCCGAGATGGTTATCGCTGTCGTCGTTGGTGCGGCTTAACGTCGAGTGCGGCATGACGAAGTCAATTCTCGTGCGGCGGCGTATAGACGAGATTTGGTCGTCACTCTGAATGGAGCAAGTCTGGCTTGGAAGAAAGTTGCGACGGTATTTATAGCCTGGCAGCGCTCTCAGCAATACGTGTGCCAGGTTCCAGAGCGCCATGAGGAGGAGGAAAAGCGAGGCGGGTTCTCGATACGTGGTAGGCATTGGTTACGTCGCACGTGGGGAGGAGCTTCGAGACCGTCACGTGGTCGGAGGGGCTGTGGCCGACTGTGTGAACAGCGAAGGTGGCGGAAGAGATTTAAAGTACGGTCGAAATAAGCGAAGAGCTTTTCTACAGGAGATTAAAGAAAAGCACTGTCCTCTCCCCTTCCATCTTTGTTTTTTCCTTCTGAGTTTATTGTAACTCACTCTCCCTGCTTAACCCAAACTCGAAGGGCGCAATAAGACACGTAGTGACCTTCTAGAGCGGTACTACGAAGTTGTTTTATGTGAAATGCCCCTCAATTGGGCCAAGTGGAACGCTGGTAAAACATTGCCAAAAGTTTCCTTACCAACTACTACAGAAACAGTTCCACGGCGGTTACCTTAATATAACAAAAGCAACCGGGGAGTTGCAAGGAATGTCACCTTGCAACGAGTTCTGAGGACGACGAGGTTCGGGATATGCATTGACAAAAAGGTCGACGAAACGTGGTCGTTCCATTCCCTTTTGTGCTTTTGTATTTGAAAAAGTAAATTTGTCAAAGAAATAACTATTGCGTCAGTACACGTTTAGCTAAAGTTTGGCAATGATCATGTCCACACTGGCCTTTGACTTCAGATTTGTTGGAAATGAACAGGCATTGAGAACTGACTGGAATAATAAAAGTAAAGGTTTCCAACAGAAATGAATTACACGGAAAGCATAGTGGAACACACACCACATGATGCCGGTGTGTTGTGTTATATTCCTTGGCCTCTAAATCAGTGTTTTCTTCCACTTACCGCTTCTTTATCCGAACATCCAACGAGCTCAGGCAAACACTGTTCACTGCAGTGAACTAGTGAATAGCAAAGTGTAGCGTACATTAATTATTTAATATGGAGATTAGAAAAACTCGTAATTTTTGAATTCTGCATGCTGAATTTTCGTGAACTTATTGTCCACCTATCTGAGTTATCTTGCTGAAACACTAGATTTTGTTTATATGCCACAACCAATTTTTAAACATTCTCTAATAAAAAATTTAAAATTGCGCTGTAAATCATTTTATATATTAAGTGTCCGAAAAGCGGTAAGCATATTCAGAATTTCATAAAATATAGGTACACCATTCATTGAGAGAAAATAAGCTATAAAACTTCGCCTACTCTGATAACCGTGCTTTTCACAATTGGAACAGTGATCCATGTACGCTGATGCTGGAATGCGGCCGTAATTGTTAAAACAATTTAAAATGCCCATTTCCTTGATCACTTTGAGCTCCTCAAAGTTGCAATAGTGTTTATAATAGGCACGTTTTTTTATTCCTGGAATGATTTCTAAAATGCTGATTGCAACGAGGAAAAATTAATTTTCGCACAAAACATTAAACATAAATGAAATATATTTTCTCAGAATGAGTATTACGAAAACAATGCCGTTGAGGCAGTTCCACTACGACATGTAGCAGTCCCAAACAGTTGACTAGATTTGTAGGATCACTGACTGTACACCAGGAAGCAGAATTGTGATATTGGAGGCTGTCTCTTGAGTGGCTGTTGATAAAGGGTGCCAAATTAGGTGCGTCCACTTCAAGGGGCAGGGAACATTCCTTTCTAGAGGGGGAGCTGCCCTTCGTAATTATACAGAAATTTCCTTTTGTTGTTCTTCCACACCGAATTCCTGGCCACCCAGATGGAATGTACAAGCTGCGCCCATTTAAGTTGCTTTATCATTGCGGAAACTATCGAAGCTGTCCTTTTTGCACTAGCCAGTACAGGTTTGGCACTTAATTACACCGAAATGAATATCCCTGCTTTAAGTATATGCGTTAGGCTATTCCATATTCGACACTTGCTGTGCCATTCCTAGCTTAGTTGCTATTTCATTGGGCTACGAAGTCCTTAGGCGTGCGATCGAATCCCGGCCGCGGCGGCCGCGTTTCGATGGGGGTGAAATACAATAAGTCCTGTATACCGTGCATTGTGTGCACGTTAAAGAACCCGAGGTGGTCAAAATTAACTCGTAGTCTCTCACTACGGCGTGCCTCATAATAAGGTCGTGGTTTGGGCAAATAAATCTCCAGAATATATTTTTTTATTCAATTCGTATTCAAAAATGCTGATTTCCACGACCATCTAGTTCGTTTTTCTTGCATTCTTCAGAATTGAAAACAAGGAATATTTGAAAGAATTAGTATTACTTCATTAGTGACTTGGTGTACGCTTAAAATATGAGAAGGCGGCGGTGTAAATGTTTGCTCCTGTTACTAGGAAGCAATTTTGACTTGCTCTTCCTTTTTTTTTCATTCTTTTTTTTTTTCGCGTTAGCCCTATTCCTTATCACGGCACTGCCTAAGTCGGCACGCAATGCGTTAGCAAACAGCGCGGTGCTATTGGCTGGAAGCAGCAGTCAACAACTATGTCGTCGCCTTGTCATATTTGCGTAATCACCCGAATGAGCCACTGCGTTGTTTCCATGCTCTTGAAAACCATTGTGAAGGCGCTGCTGTCGCGTTCGCGAAGTGCGGACGCCCGCTTTCACTTCGCATCCTTTCTCATGTTTTGCGCCCTCTGCTTCGAATTGAAACACATATCGACTTTCACGAAACATGCCCAGCTGTGTGCCATTTTGGAAAGGCATTGATAAAGATAAATCACCGGTATCTTTAAGTGTCACAAAACGCAGCAATCGCCAGTCCCTCGAGGTGGTCATTTGCTCACGAACAAATCTCGTGGCGAGGCCACCTTCCTTGACTGCCACCGCACGGGGATGAGCTCTTTTTTTTTTCTTTAGCAGAAGCACAACCATAGTTTTCTTTCAGCCTCTCCTTATTGTGTTCTCTGTATCTGCCCAACAAAGGTAGCCCACGCCGCTACCGCCATTAGAGGCGCTAAGCATTCTCGGAAAATGAAAGCCACTTTGGAGGTGAACTTGGGTGGAGCTCATCGAATTTTTTGCTGCCTTGTTGGTCTGTCAGGTATACAAGGCAGGTTTCCCTCAATCTGAGAAGGTCATGGGTGATGCTACTTTCTTATTCACACAAAGAGCTGTTCACCCTCTTGGTCATATGACAGCAACCAAGCCTAGGAAACGCCACCCGGAATGACGGCGCCATTGTTGTGCTTGTGAAGGGAAAGCGCGCATTGTGTAGTTGGGCGCGCATTCAAGTTTCTAGTTTATTCATCAACGACGTCAGTTTTACATTGAAGTGTACGCAAAATGAGTACTGAACAGGGAGGCCCAAAGTTAGAAACTGTCAGGCGAACTCCCATTAATGATCAAATTAGTGGTTTGATCACATCAATTCACTCATCAAGCCGCATCAATCAGTGGTTGCGGCAACTTTACAGACAATTTGAAAAAGCAATGAACAGTACGAAAAACAAGAAATTATTAAGCTGCTTACTAATACAAAAATGGCAAAGAAATATTTTGTAATAAACAAGCAATGTCAGTTAGTACAATAAAAACTGGAGCAACATTATGTCTAGTATTAATGGTACGTCAATTATTATTATTACACTGACAACAATCAGTTGTCAGGATGAAGAGACTTGTTGCATACAATATTTCTCAACTTAGTGCTTGAATACATGCTCTGTGGGTGATGATTTAAATAGTATATGGAATAGAATTCTACGGTTCGATTCCAGCAAATGGGCAAACATGGCCATCGACTGTTTTTATTGTTTGACCCTACGCAGTTTGTACGCTGCCTTAAGTCTCTTGCCCATCTGTGAAATATATTCAAGCAGGTATGGACTAGATCTACAAAAACCTTAGGTTTTCACGTCCGCACATTTGAATTTTTTTATATATTACCCGTAAACAATAAAAAAAGAGTTGCTTTTCAAACGTGTCAATACTTGACTAACAAGCACAAAGTACACAATGTAACTACGTCAGATTATGCATTTCCGTTTTTTTTTTTTTTTTTTTGCATAGCGATCTTTGTTATCAGCCAAAGTCACATTCTAATCCATCACATTTTCACTGTTTTTCATTAACAGTGTTTATCGCGCGTTGCTTGGCAAATACTTATAGGCTGCCCTTACCGGCAGAATGTTTAAAGGGACCCTGAAATAAAATTGTACAAACATACTGAGTCGGTAGCTTAGGTCCTTTTGACCATTAAGTGACGCATTCAAGTGCTCCACGTGAAGCGTGTAATTATTTATAGCATTTTAAACATGTGGATCACCGTCGATCGCGCCGGCGCCGTTCCCCTGAATTTTCAGCCACCCCCTTACAATTGACGTAGTTAGCCCAATTGACGTCAGTTGGGAGAGCTATCCGATTGGTTGCGCAGGTGGCGTCATCGATAATATTTCCAACGTTATGACGAACAAATGTTGTTCATTAAAGTTGGAATGCTGGTTACTTTGTTTCTGTAAGTAACCGGAAGAGAAAATACAACGACAATTTATCGTTAAAATCAAGGACTTCTGTTACAAAGCAAGTGTCACCTGCTAGCGCTATAAAGTTCTCTGTGTTGACCCGAGCTGTGCGGTGAGTGTTGGTCTCGAGCTTTCTCTTCGCGAGCATCATGGATCAACCTTGTTACATTGTGGGCTGCAAACCTAGCGATCGGCAGCATCTCAAGCCGCGACATCTTTCCCTCTGCAAGGCAGATTGCGAGCGGAGTGGCTGCAGTACATCGGGCTGTCGGTATCCGGAAGACACCAGTACCTACGCATTTGCAGCCGTCAATTCATGCCGGAGGATTACTACCACATCAGAGAGTTTTAGCATGTCCGGTATTCCTGTAGACGAATGTGTAAACGTGGGCGACCTGCACGGTGCGGTGGCCTGGTGGCCCAGATCTCAACCAGACAAACACACAGCTAATGGAGCACTAACCAAATGAACTACGCTGTGCTGCTGGTGAAAATTTTCTTCGACATGGGCGTATTCGTGAATACATATACAATACAATGCTATAGTGGAGAGGTTGCAGAGGCTTCGCACGCTGGTTCCAAGACAACCTGAAGTAGCCGACGTGACGTCAAATCATGACGCCGAACCAGTGAAGGTGGAGCTTAGCCCCGATCACTCGGCGAACGACTTCAGGAAAAAAAGCGGGGTTTGGCGAGGAGGGTTACTTGTAATCTCCCATAGCTCTAGAAGCAGGAGAATTGCATCTACCGATGCAATTCTCCTGTCTGCTCTCCTCTGTACAGAATTGCATCGATAGATTTGGAAGTATCGCCTTTATGAATGAAACAGGGGTGTCATGTAGTGGCTTTTTGGAGCTGCTCAGTTTTTTTCCTTCAGCCTACTTTTATTCAGTGGAACGGCCAGCCATTTAATCAGAAGGAGGGCATATCGGTCGGCTCGTACATCACCCCCATTCTGAGCGATTTTATAGCTGAACCAGACAGAGGCCTCAGCGGTCGCCTTCATGAGTTTAGCATCACAAGGACTTTTAGGAACGTGGATGATTTTTTAATTTTCCTTAACTGCATGTCTGGCTGTTTCAAGACGCTAGCTACAAGCGCACAACTTCATACGTCAAGGCTTATCACCTTTAGTTTTAACTCATGAGTTGCGGTCTGACGGAAGCTTACGCTTCCTCGACATTGGGCTTTTATACCGAGACAAACGTATATTCTGGAAATAATAAGCTTGCGCCAACAAGCCCCTGCTCCCCTATGCGTCAGCGCACTCAAAGCTGGTAAACAGGCGCATCGCGAAGTTATGCCTGTCCCATTCTTTATGCTAGTCTTGCCCGGAGCTTTTTTTTTAGTTATTATATGGTATTTAGTAGACGTTGTCGCCTTTAAATGGCACCGGCTACTCCTTTTCACATAGATATGAAAGAAAAAAACTAAAGATTGACTTCAAATCACAATAACATAAAGTCTAGTCACATAAGTACACTAATGCCACACTAATACTGAAAGTCATCTCAGAAACACAGCAACACAAAGTTCAGTCACAAAGGTGCATTAAAGTAGGCACAAAATCCAGCCACATAAGTGCACTAATGCCTCACTAAAACTGATAGTCAACTCAGAACCTCGAAGTCGCCGCATGAGCTTGTCAGGCAAGTTGCAGGCCGTGCCCCTGATGCCGAATCTGAAAGGTGTGTAGCAGAAGGTGTGTACGTTTTGACCCGTTGTAAACCTTCCACTAAGGTACTTCTGACTTAATATGTTACATCTTTCCTTAAAGCGAATTCGTTATCCCTTTTACCCTAGGACAAAGAAGGTGGTTTCGCGTTCGTGCGTTTGGGAGACTTTAATTCTAAGACCACCCTTGCCATCGATTCTGCTTTTAAATGCGATGACAGTGTTTCGCTTGTAAATGTGAAATTGAAAGCAATAAAGCTGTGCTGGTCTCTTAGCCTTGACAAGCTAGCCAAAGCGATTGAAAAAACTAAAAAACTCAAAATGTTCTCGATTGACGTTAAAGATATCTACTATTCACTTCCGCATGACAAGTTGCTACTTTATGTTGAAGAATGGATTGATGGTTTTGGATCAGTTAGCTTTCAGAATGCTGCAGGTGTTTCTATTAGTGGCTTCCTTGAATTGTTGGCCTTCTATTTAAAATCATCTTTTACCGCGTGGAATGAGCGAAACTACATTCAAAGGAAAGGTGTATGCATAGTATCATGCCTGGCGCCAGCACTAAGTGATATTTATCTAGCTCATCACGATCGCAACATTCAAGGTCACCTTGACGGGTCTCCGGCTGTCAAAGTGTGTAGGTTTGTTGATGACTTCCTGGTATTTATTGATTGCACGGATAACACTTTCGCGCCTGCAGCGTCTGGAGTTTTCAACATCTTTAAAAAAGAGCTGCAGCCTTTGGAACTTACGCACGAGTTCTTCATGGATAATCCCTTCCGTTTTCTAGATCTCAGGCTGAGCCTTTCTAGCAAGCATGTGTGCTGTTTCTTCGAACCTAGGAGTGAAAAGCCACTCTCGCCCTTTAATTCGGCACACTCAAAGCTCGTTAAACGAGGTATTATATATTTATGCTTAGTCAATAGCCTCAATAAATCATGTCTGCACGGCATTCAACATAGTTTTGCCGCACAGGTTGGTCGCCTCTCTTGTGCTGGATACCCTATGGCCGTAATTTCAACCATAGCTGAACAGCTTCTTAAGCACACCAAACGTGGTGAGGCCACTCAGTCACGGAGCCAGCCGGTGGAAAAGCGCCGGGTTGCAGTGCTCCCGTATGTTCACGATGTCTTCCCATAGGCTAAAAAAGATTAGGCAGCGTGCAGGAATCAATGTAGTTTTCTCAGCCCCGGAAAAGCTGGCAAGGCGCTGTAAACATGTCAATGCGCCTAAATTACATCAGAGTTGTTGCTCTGTCGCGCACAAAAAAAAAAAAAAAACGTTTTGCTACCTGCGCAACTAATGTGGTTTACCAGGTTCTCCTGGTTTGCGGAAGTAAATATATTGAACAGACCGGCAGGTGCTTAAATGATCGCCTAAGGGAGCACCACAATACCGTGCATAACGCTGTTCAAGGCCACTTGGGCATCCATTTGCCGAGATTGTGACTGCGTCGGCTGCGAGTCCCTCTTTGAAGATACGGAGGTTTTAGGGAGACACAACTCACACCTCACGCGAGAGATAATAGAAGCCGATTTCATTAGGAAACTGGGTACTGTGTGTGTCAGTGCCCCCTCTATCGCGCTGACAGCTAGTGAAGTCTTCTATCTCAACAGATAGCGTTAGTAATATGTTAGAGCCCCCTCTATCGAGCTGATACCTAGTGAAGTGCTTTATCTAAACAGATTGTGTTAGTAATGTGTCTTTTTTTTTCACTTGACCATATACTAAGTACTAATGACTTTCTGTTAGAGAACCCTTTTTTGTGACCGCCTTTCATTTTTTCTGCGAATGCCCCCTCCTGTATCATTTATGAGACACTAAAGGAAGTCACAAAGACAAGTACAAAAATCGCCTTGTTCGACACAGGATGTCGCGACGGCAATAATATATTGTTGGAAGTCAGCGCAGTGTTTGTCGTCTCTATCAGTCCTTGTCCTTCCGCGCTTTACGTTGTTTTTTTTTTTTTTTCAAGAATTACCAACTAGCTCAAGCAACCACCCTCGTTCAGAAAAACAGCACACAGAGTTCTGTGACATAGGTAAGTAAACGCAAAGTCCGGTCACGTAACTACTAAAATCACGGTACATAAGATAGCAGCGAGTAGACTCAAATGAAGGTATATGAACCTAGGTGTTGATCGACCAAATTCAGATGAAATAAAAAATCCCATAGAGTGAGCTAATCACAGATAAACGCTCCTTTCAATGTTTTCTTAGAATATTGCTCGCTTCTAGAAATCTTTTGAGGGCCATTAACGCTCGTCTTTGCAATGAATATGTTGGCCAAGGACCTAAGATCTTCCTGAGGCTGAAAGGCCTGCGGTCTAATGCCCCTAAATCATGCACTAAACGTTGCTGTGTGTGTGTCGTGTCGCGGACATTCTTGTCGAAGATGCTACACATCCTCATCCGCGTGGCCACAAGTACACTCCGGACCGTCAGCTCTTGAAATTCTTTGTAGAAAATGATTTGTGCCCGTGGTGCCGAGCCGCAGACGGTAAATGAACGTTTCAAAGGCTCTGGTTGTATCCAACGGGGACGGGATTTTGAAATGAAGCGCGGGGTCAATGTGAAATAAATCTGATGATTTCGAGTTATGGTCAAACCATGTCGCTTTGCTACCACGGACTGAGATCTGTCTTGGTATGTGCCGCAATTCACCTTGCGTTAGAGGGAGACCATATGTGTCGTTCTTAATATGCGCTTGTCTAGCTGCTTTGTCTGCTGCAACATTCCTGGGGATATTGCAGTTGCCAGGTATCCATTGGAAAATTATAGTGCGAATATTTAGGGGCGAAGCTCCTTAGGGTGTGGGTCTGTCCCTCCTCTGTAGTATGTAGTAGTAGTAGGTAGCCACGTCAAGTTTTATGAAAAAAAAATTCTGAAAGTTGTGTCCGTAGCGCGGAATCGAACCACGGACCCCTCGCTTCCGAACGCGTGGCGCTAACCACTACGCCACGAAGCTTTTTTTTTTGTGTTTTTTTTATTGCCGGAACTTTCACTTTGTGGACACTAATTTCAACAGTTCTTGCCATAAAACAAAATACATAATCATACATATACACATACTTTCACAGTTGCATGCATCCATGTTGTGCGGTCAGCCACATTTTGGCTGCCACTGTCATGTCAGGTTTAAAATTCTTTTAAAGTTGCGAGGGGCTCAATCCTCGTCAGCCAATCCGGGGGGCATTCCTGATCTTTACTTACATTGATGAATTTAGGAACACCCTCCCGTAAAAGTTGTCGCGCAGGCCTTCGGTCAGGCTCACAATAAAAACCTGCCATTCGAGCCCGCCATAAACAGTGGAGGCCCATTAGCATAATAAGGTCCAAAGGCAGTCCGTCCTCATTTTCTACAGTTGAAAATCTAATACCTAATGAATTTAAGGGCAATTCTTTTTGTAGTGTTCTTTGAAGAACGTCCCAAAAATAAACCCCTTCCCAACAATGCAAAAATACGTGATCGATTGTTTCCAGTTGTTTACATATAAGGAAGTTTGCTCCCCAAGGTAAATAAAAAAACATTTTCTTGTAAAAAGGCCCGTACTGGCAAAGTCCCGGTATGTAACTTAAAGAAAAAGGATTTTGTACCTGGCTGCACCTGCATTTTTTAACACGCTTTAAAACGTCATGTCCCTGTCCTCCACTGTTTATGGCTCTATACATGGGAACCGGTATGATCATGTCAAGTGTATCCCTGTATAATTTTTTCCGGGACACCGAAAGAAGGCAATCATTAGAACGTAACTGAATCGTCACCGAGTCAAATCAGCGCGTACAGCGCGTCGTAATTGCAGCCTCCGCGATCAACTTCAGAAACATTTTCAGAGCTAATTGCGGAGGCCACGCTCCGCTGTGCTGAGTACGGTGAACGCCACCTAGGTGGCGTTGGTAGTGCTTCTTGATGCCAGCGTCCCTTCGAATGCTGGCATCGAGGCGTCGTAGTGCTGAGACCACCGAAGCGTTCACTGTCGGTGCGCGTTAGTGTCATAATAGACAGTTTTAGCAGAGCGTTGCTTACGCTCCGCTCCGCTAACATTTCACGCACACCACTGGCTGCACGAAGTGCGTTGATTTGGCTTGTTTGACAAGCGCGTCTTCCAGAGACGCCAGCCACGCGCGCTCAGCGTGGCTGTAACACGACAAATCAACCAGTAGACGCACCCTAACGCTCCGCTCAAACGGCTTCGTAGCGGACCGTGGGCAGCGTCCTTCGTTCCGCTGCCGATATGAGCGTTGTGCGCACGCGCACGTACGGATAGAAAACGGACACTGTCAAGTACTTCCCTTAGGTACCCTCGAAGAGAACCAGGCATACTTAAATTGCTTACCACATAAGCCGGCAGATGCTTGCTCAGTCGCAACTGACAAATTGTGCGCAGAAAGGGGTCGCGCACGTCTCGAAAGAATGTAAACCTGTTCACTAGCTGTTTAACGAAAAGATGTGACAGGCCTAGGCCCCCGTCTTTGACTCGCTTAAACAAGTTCACTACGCCACGAAGCGCACATGGACACACGCACCACGATGACAATAAATACCCAACATTAACGAAAGACTGCGCGTTTCTAACGCGTTTGTGCTAGCGCGTTACGGCCCGTGTAAGAAGCTGCTGTAAGACGCTGTGGCCTCTCCGCCTTACCCCCGTATTCATAAACGCTCCTCGACTTGAACTTGACTTGCCACCGCCTCGGGCAGCGCGTTCGAAACGCGTTGAAGGCGGTGGCAAGTCAAGTTCAAGTCGAGGAGCGTTTATGAATACGGGGGTTATACTTTCTCAGCAGTCATGTGATGGCGTCGGCAAACGCGGTGCACTTTCCGGCATGTGTAAACGGCTGCGTAAGACGCTGTGGCCTCTCCCCCTTACTAGAGAGTACTGCACGTTTCTAACGCGTTTGTGCTAGCGTCCCCTTAAGCGGGAGATGGTGCAATTATAATGAAGGGCGCTGTTATAAAATAGGAATGACGTCAGATATGGCGCGTGTCATTGGTGGAAGTCAATCGTTCGATTTAGTGCGGCGAGACTGGGCGAATTACACGGAAGATTCACGGTTTACCGATGATTCCCTCCGGAGCTTCGCCCACTCATCATCATTCACCCCGTGGATATGCGGTGATTTTTTTCGCTTGCCATTGTGATTTCCTTTAGTGTCTCATAAACTAAAGCCATGTTTTGTGAATTGCTGATGCCACCATGAAGTGACGACAAAGCTGCCTGTGAGTCACAAAGGATGACCCATTGGTTCTCTTTCTGCGTTGAATTTATGTATCGTAACAAAGACAATATTGCAAAAAGCCCTGCTGTAGTTGATGATGTCATGTGAGAGAGTTTAAACGTCTGTATTCTGTTACATTCTGGAATGACAAAGGCAGCTGTAGAAGAATTTGTTTGACAGGAACCGTCTGTATACGCTTGAATATATACAGGGTACCGAAAGTGTATATGGTATAGCGCTAGTTGTTGTGCTGCTAGCATAAACATGTCTCGTTTGCGAATAATTCCGTCAACCGAAAGTTCAATATTGGGGGCGACAAGTCGCCATGGAGGGTAGGAAATATCTGAGATCCAAAATTCGTGATGTGGTAGTAGATTTTCTTGCGCCTGAATCACAGGGTAGATGTTCGCCCTGTCTCTCTCAGTAAGTGTAATTGCTAGTGGGTGCCTTTTGTGCTGCACTGAATCGCGAAAGTAGTGTCGACAGGTTTCAATCGTCCTCATAATGGGGAATGTAGGATGACGTGCCTCTACAATTACTAAAAAACTTGAGGTTGCTCGAGGAACACCTAAGCATACTGTAAGGCTCCTAGCTATGAATCGTAGAATTCATTCTTCACATGAACGGGAGATTCCATGCAGCACAGATGAAGAATAAGCGATCTTTTGCTTTATAAGTGCATTATGTACTTTCAGTAGTGATGAAACCGACCCTCCCCATGTCGTGCCTGCTACGCGAGCTCATGACCGGCAGCTTCTCTGAACAGGTTCTTCACCTCAGGAACGAGGGGTACCCCACGCATGTCCTTGTCAGCGTTGCTGAAGGCCCTTTGAAGCGCAAGTCACCACGAACAACTAATGCAACTCAGTCTTCCACAAATTACAACAAATTTGCGGTTATTCCGTACATCCACGGCATATCGCATCGTCTGAAAAGGATCGGCCAGCGCGCCCATGTAAAAATGTTTTTTTTTTCACTCCCGATAAACTGCAATCTTTCTGCAGATTGACCCAAAGAGGTCGTCTGCAAAAAGAGAGATCAGTCAAAGTTCCTTGACTGTGTGGAAGGAATCGTGTACAACCTGCCATTGAGCTGTGGGGCCAACTATATTAATAAGAATGGTCAGTGTCTTAAGGACAGGCTTCGGGAGCATTGCTATATAATGTGTTACAAATGAGAGGGGGGTTTCGTCGAGTACCGATACATGTTTGGTGTACTGGAAGATTTCGGCTTTCCCGCCGAATTCGTAGATAAGATCGGCCTCCTGTATTCTGGGCCGGTATTTTTTAGCGATGCCTTTCCGGTAACAATGCCTTTTCGCACTTATCCCGCTTTGGCAGTGGTCAGAGCAACGGTCCGCTCGCGTTATCAATGGGATCAGCCGGCCGTGAGCGGTGGATGATAAGACTAGTATAGAACAAGTCATAAGGCATCGCTACAAGATCGCGACACTGGTTTATCTGCGAAGCTGCTCGTAAACGGCCGTCTAAGCGATTATTTCCCCGTGACACGAGGCCTTAGGCAAGGGTGTTCAATGAGCCCGCACCTGTTCGTTCTTTGTCTTGATCCTTTGTTGCGTCGTATTTCACTTTGCCCGTCGATACGCGGCTTTCCTTTGCCAGGCCAAGGAGAAATAAAGGTGTCCGCATATGCAGATGACGTGTCCCTCTATTTGAGAAACGAAGAGAGCTACTACACCTTCTTACGTTTATTTAAGGAATACTCTGAATTAACCGGAGCCCTTTTGAACACAAACAAAAGCAAGGCGATGGCCTTCGGAAACTTCGCATCCGCCCTTGAGGGAGAAGTCGAGTGAGTAGCTGGTGTCAAAGTCTTAAGAGCAGTGCTCCTCACGTCCGGGGAAGTGGCGCAGGAGACGTGGGCAGACCGGCGTAAGAAAGAAAAGAAGCTGTCAGTGACATCAAAGTTTTCATTGACGTTAGCCGAGCGCAGCTACATAGTGAAATTCAGTGTTTGCGCGGCATTTTACTACGTGGCACGCATAGCGCGTCCACCACGCAGGACTTCACAAAGGCTAGCCACACTCTGCGGTTCTTTCCTATGGGACAACAAGACTGAATTAGTGCCACGCCCGCTCCTTCGGCTTCCAACGGAACTAGGTGGTTTTAGCCTCCCTTGTATCAGAACAATGAGCTCTGTCCTCGCATTGCGAGGTTCCTACGATCTCGTGAACAACCCCGAATACCCACGCAGAAAACTTGTAGATTACTTCCTAGGTATCTCCAGAAAGCTATTTTTGTCGGAAAAAAGGAGAGGTCCTATGGCGCAACAGCCACCACCATTCTATAAATATGTATGCAGTACTCTCCAGTCCCTTCGAACAGCTTTACCTGATGTCGAGTTTACTAACACCCGGCAACGGAGGTGTGCGAATGTTTAGGCTTTGAACACTTGTGGCGCGAAGAACTGAAGAGGTGCAGGAGCGTCAGCTGGCGCAGTCTGACATCGTCAGCCGTACCCGCCGAGGTGCGTGACTTCGGCTGGAGACGAGGTTGGCGCGTTTCGCCTACGCGGAACCGCACGGAAGCGTGGGGAATAACTCCCAATAACCGCTGCCCTCAATGCAGACAAAAATAAACATTACGACATGCCTTGTTCGACTCTACAGTGTCAAAACTTTTTGGTTCTTGCTGTGGCGAATGTCCCACGCACGTTTACAGTCCAGAACAAAATCACGAATTCTCTTCCATGTTATTTTGTGGTACATAGGGGCATTTGTGTTGTGGCGCCAACGAGGATCGGCGGCCCTACAGGGGCAGCCAAAGCGAGCTATGTACCTGTTGCTACGCCGTCTACGCAAACACATGTATGAACATGCGTGTGTGTAGACTTGATTAATCTGAACGAAGACCAGTTCCTGCGGAAATGGTCTACAAGATTTATAAAACTCCGTAACAGCCGCATAACTGCACATCTGTTACCGTATTAACACCTTAATTTCTGGCACGCCAGATCACCTGCCAGACTTGTACGTCACCCTGGTGTGTTCTGCTCTTTTTTTTCATAATGTGTGTCGATTATATATGTGCCAGTGTCATTAGTATTGGAATGTTTTCTTGTACATGAAGCCAAGTGCCCATGTATTTTCAAGAATCTTTTTGTGGCAATAAACTTCTCTTTAACAGGATGCGCACGGTAGAAATTGCATGCGTAATCAGGCAAATGCCACAAATAAGGCCAAGTGTAGTCCGGTATACAGTGCCTGTTCAATTGTTAGCAAAAGTCGTAATCAGTTAACCCGCGAAATCATCGAAGCGGAATTGATTGACAGGTTTGGTGACACCTGTGTGTCACAACCGTCTATCGCCTTTTCTAAGAAGGCGCTATCTTTCTTGCG
The DNA here is from genome assembly GCF_013339745.2 of Dermacentor silvarum. Taxonomy (NCBI): domain Eukaryota; kingdom Metazoa; phylum Arthropoda; class Arachnida; order Ixodida; family Ixodidae; genus Dermacentor; species Dermacentor silvarum. The sequence goes on from NC_051163.1 coordinate 109,405,419, forward strand.
TAAAGTTTAGAATTTTCAGCGGGCGGCGCACACGTGATGCGTCACAGTTTTTTGCTATATATGTGGTTGCTTGCTTCGAAATAAAACACTGCTGTAAGTCTGCGCTCGTGTATCTTAGCCTCTTCTCTGTCCTCGTCTAGTGGGCATAAAGTACTTTCACAGGCATCACATAATCCCCGTCTTGGTCGTTACGGCCCATTGTGGTCGTTTACCTTGCTTTCCTCAGTATAGAACAGGGAAGCAATACTTCTTTAAACATTACTATTTTGACATTGCACTTGCTTTGTTCGGCACCCACAAACTCCCTGCCTGAGCCTTCGGCTGTTTCCTGACCAGGAAAACGAAATAAAGCACATGGATTGGGAACATGGTAAGCCTCCAGAGTCTCTCCTTTGTGTAACGACACCAGTTCGTCCTGTTCTTATTCACGTGGCGCTCGTATTGCGCTGCTCGAAAACATGACGAGTTTGAGAACCCTTGACCAGCACTCAAGAGAAATAATTACTTCGCTGCCAAATACAGGGCAGTTAAACTATCAAGAGGGGCATTTCTGTCGTTGTACTCGAGCCATCAACCCGTGGTCTGTATCGTCTTTAATACTGCAATCGTGAAGCCGAAAAGAATGCTCACCGAACATTAACAAAAATTATTCGTTACTAGAACCATCAAGTATGTTTTCAATTCATACGGCACACCAGAGACGGCCTTGCATTAGCTTTTTTTTTTTTTTTTTTTTTTTTTGGCGTCCGAAATGCCTTGTATCCGTGAATACTACGCCGACCAGACAAAACCATGTGCGCCACATTTGCATTAGAAGCGGCATTCTGCGTTTTTGACTTTACACACATGCTACTTCAGGCGTTTTTCGAAATGGCTGAATTCAGCAATCTAAACATAGTCGCAGGTTTCACGGGGTATACCGCACACAGGGTTCGCAGACCCATTACACTGTAATATTATTTCTTTAAATACACTTTGTCGGCATGTATTATTTTTTACTTGTGATAATATTTATTTATTTATTATTTATTTATTTATTTATTTATTTATTTATTTATTTATTTATTTATTTATTTATTTATTTATTTATTTATTTATTATTATTTATTTATTTATTTATTTATTTATTTATTTATTTATTTATTTATTTATTTATTTATTTATTTCGTTTGCACACACAGAAACAACCACAGAGAAGAGAAGATGGCTAGCTGGCAACAGCCACAAGGAAGGGATTTTCGACATGAATATAAGACCCAAGCACACAAATGTCGATAAACCATTGATTTCACTAAAGCCGGCTTCTTTACAATTAAGCGTAACTGTGAGCTCGGCAACGACAATACAATACAATACACGTCCTCGGATTAGTTCAAGCACTTGATAAATAAACTGCGAAGATTACTATCTTGCATAAAGAAGAGCTTGTATTGTTACCTAAGTTCGTCTATATGTTTCCAGTAATCATTGTCGTAATTAGAACTGCAAGATTTTGCCGTTGGTATTGCGTGTGAAAGAAAAAGGCAGTTTTATTGCAATTGCCAAGATGTCTGCATACTCTACGTTTTACAAATTTTTACGTCGGTGACATGTGTGCTCAAGCTGAACACGTACGGCCCTACCATTTGTTCTGAATAGCAATCAGCTAAGCTCGGAATGACTGCAGGAGTAATTATTCTGGATGTGCTGTGTTCTTAAAGCAGAAAGATTTTCGTAACAAGGAACTGCTTCGGCGCGTAGACAGATATATCGGCTATTTTAATAAAAGTTGCCTGTATCAAATATAGCGCCATTCTAATCTTTGTGCTGTACATCACTAGCATAATAAATCGAAATGCAGTTATTGAGCTCCCCGAATGGGCGTCTGCGTCAGCAGGCGTTTGGTGCGTTGCGACAGCACGGACCCGAGCACACAGGGTTTGGACTCTCCTGCGCGTAGCCGTGTCCAGGGAAAAGGGGACTTTAGGTGTTGAGCAGGTGCCGGACGTTTGGACCTTTAAGGCCCCCCGGTGGAGGCAACACACCTCTTTGTCCTCTCCTTCACAAAGACACCCCCCCCCCCCCCCCCCCCCAAGACTGACGAACCCGGGGGAAATCGGCAGTCACCTTTTCCTGTCCCTCTCTCCGACCTTGCTCTTTCTCTGTCACTTTCTATCTTTCCAGCATTCTATTCACTTCATCTGACTTCCCGAGATTTCTGGGGGAAATGGTTAACCTTGTGTGGAGCACACAAACTTGGTTGCATATATTTCGTTATAGCAATAACGTACAGCTGGCGTCCGCTGAATGTGTTTATTACAAGTCCTGCGGCCTCCCCTTGTTAGGCTCCTTCGTGGATGACTGGCGTTACTGCCGAAATAATAGCAATTTTATGACTGGTTCATTTCCCAGCCTTCCTAATCGCCCCCTAGATAAGGGGGGCGCACCGACGAAGTATTCAACATTTTTTTGCCGGCAAACTGAAACTTGCCCCGATTCCACGTTATAAATTGTGATGAACCGGAAAAGACCACGAGAATTATCTCACCTTTCCAAGTTTCAAAATGTCCTACTGAAGTACTTGGGGCAGGCTACAAAGGATAGAATATGGTCAGCGGTGATATTCTTTTGGAACTCCACGATCAGAAGCCGTAGGACAAGCTGCTGACAAGCTGCTGTGAAGTACATCTTGCTAAACGCAGGCGACCGAGCGCCCGAGGCGGCCTCACGAAAAAGCGTGCTTCACTCTCTGGAGCATTTTCCGGCTGGTTTTGTTTGCTTGTGAACAGCCTGCTTAGTCGATATGCGTAAACAGAAACAAGATTCTTAGCACATAAAAGAGTTAGCGTTTTTTTGTCGGGGACGCGGGTGAAAGAAGTTTTTTTTTTTTTTTTTTTGCGTGCTCTATAAATCCGGTGGCATTTTATTTTACTGCCGCAGCTGTCGGTTCAGCGCATACGGGGAAACCCATCAGGCGCGCTTTTGATGATCGGAATGATGACGTGATGCGCTTAGCGCGCCGTTTCGCCCACCTCTTGATGCCATAGCGATTTGCTTAAATGACTAAAGAAACACCCGCCATATATTTCAAAGGAAATAAAGAGCGGTTGTTCAGTCGTGCATATATACTTTGATCATGTTCGTCACTGCTTCTACCATTATGAAGGGCTAAAAACGCAATACTTCAACAGATCTACCTTCAGTAACTCAGAAGTGATATCCGCTTCTCCATGGCTTTCTTATTGTCGTGTTAGAGGGGCACTAAAGGCAAATCCTAAGTCGACGTGGAGTGTTAAAATACAATTCCAGAAACCTCGCAGCGCCTGTTATTGGCTTGGCGTAACAGAAAATCGCGTCTGTAGGGTCCGCATGCCTTCAGCGAAATTCAAATCGAACCGCTCCCGAGCGGTGGAGTGATGACGGTGCATACGCCACCACCACCGGTGAATGAGTAAAATGGCTCCCGACAGACGGCGCTACGGTTTTTTTGTGCAACATGCTAACGCTCTGCGTTGGCGAAACCGAGCCGCTGCAGCTGCTCTTGGTTCAGCGGTGTGGACCGTTCAGGAATCCCCCGACACCACATGGACGTGGCAAGGTGACTGCTACTTGCAGTTTGTGTGATTTCAGCGAGCCAGCAAAACGAGTGCAGCACTACGCGATAGCGAAATTACTCAAACGCGAAAGCGCGGGCGGCGCCGCGGTCGAGCGAAAACGAAACCTTTCGACCGCCGCGTGGTTGTCAAGGGCAAGGTCAATGACGTCTTTTAAATGCGAAACATTTCTTGGTGAACATTTGCTACTTTGATAGTATCTATCTATCTATCTATCTATCTATCTATCTATCTATCTATCTATCTATCTATCTATCTATCTATCTATCTAACTATCTATCTATCTATCTATTTATCTATCTATCTATCTATCTTTCTTTCTCTCTCTCTCTCTCTCTATCTATCTATCTATTTATCTATCTATCTATTTATCTATCTATCTATCTATCTTTCTTTTTCTTTCTCTCTCTCTCGCTATCTATCTGTCTATCTAGCCGCCTACGTCTTTGTGCTCTCATGGTCGTTTCGTTAACTTCATATGTACCAAAATTGGCATACTATGACAAGAGTATATGATGAACATAAAAGATATGTCATTGACCATGACATGCTTGTCATGTAGGTCATGAAACAGCCGACTACGTCTTGGTGCTCTCATAGTCGTTTAGTTAACAATTGGTAGGTACCAAAATTGACATAGTATGACAAGAGTGTCTGACGAACATAAATGATAGGCCATGACATAAATGTAATCACCTATCATGAAAGGACATTTATGTCATGACATGCGTGTCATATAGGTCATGACAATGACCCCGCGAAAAAAGCTGTACACTCTAAAACCACTGAAATCGGTTCGGACATGGGTACTAAGTTAAGGAAGCACTAAAGAATGCTGGTAGAAGTCCTAGTCATGAGCATGACTCAGCAGAAATGACAATAACACAGCGAAAAAAGACTAACCCTGAAAAGCCACTGAATTGGGTTCGGACGTGGATACTAAGTGAAGTAAACACTAAAGGAGCGTGGTAGAAGTCATAGTCAATACCATGACTCAGCAAACATGTGAATGACCCGCCGTGGTTGCTCAGTGGCTATGGTGTTGGGCTGCTGAGCACGAGGTCACGGGATCGAATCCCGGCCACGGCGGCCGCATTTTCGATGGGGGCGAAATGCGAAAACACCCGTGTACTTAGATTTAGCTGCACGACCCCAGGTGGTCCAAATTTCCGGAGTCCCCCACTACGGCGTGCCTCATAATCAGATCGTGGTTTTGGCACGTAAAACCCCATATTTAATTTAAACATGAGAATGACGCAGCGAGATGATAATAAGACTCAAAAACCAATAGAATGGGTACGAATGTGGTGCTCAGTGAAGTAAAAGGCTAAAGGTTGATTGTGGAAGTCATAGTCATGAGCATGACTAAGGCTTTCGCTTTAAGGTCTCTTAGGTGTAGCTAAAGGGACTCCTGAGGACTCATGACATGAATGTCATGACATGCGTGTCATGTAGGTAATAAAAGAGCCGCGTACGTCTTGGTGCTCTAATGATCGTTTCGTTAACTTGATAGGCGCCCCGCATACTGCTTCGCATAACATCGATTCCCACAGGGCGTGGGATCTGCCGGATTTTTTTTATTGCGATAGCAATTATATGAACATTCCAAGTGCACTTTTGCCGTCGTATTGATGTTCCGTATAAAGTCCTACGGCGATAAAATCGTCGCCGCGCGAATTCGTTGTGTGTGCGAGTGAAAGCATGCGAGGGTGAGCCTGCAACCGCAGCTTAATCTCGCGCACGCGGCAGAGGAAGGCGGCCGGAAGCGCACGCGCTTCGTTCACGCGCGAGGAATGGGAATAGGCGATGGAGGCGGGACAGGAGGGGAGGGCGCGCTCGGCTTACGCGACTGCTGCTCACGGAGCTATCTTGAAAGCGATCTGCGATGGGCCAAAGTGCATTCGCCGAGTGCCGATAGCTTCGTATGCGCTGCGCTTTCGACGTTTAGTTCGCGTGAGACCCAGCGCGAAGGTGAATTTGCGCGCTGCCGCTGGTGCGCTTTATCACTCCAGCGTTTTGACGAGCTCCCGCGGTCATCGAGCGAGATGTGTTCATGTTTGCCTGTGCGCGCGTGACACCGTGCTTGTTTATTTAGTTAGTAAGCGAATATTTACAACTTTTCACGGCTGATAAAACGACTATCTTTATTTCGTATAGTTGTCTACTAATTTGCTATCGCAATCGATGCTTCAACTTTCTGGCGAAACTGCGACTTTTTATTGCGATAGCAATTATATGGACACTCAAAGCGGATTTCTGCCGTCGCCGTCGCCGTGAGGTTCTGTATAGTCCAACGGCGATGAAATCGTCGCCGCGCGCCGTATGCTGCATGTGCAAGTGAAAGTTCGCGAGGGACGCGCGCTTTCACGGGGAGCGAACGCACGGCGGAGAGCAAATGCAACTTATTCCGTCGCTAAAGGCCGTGGGGGGACGGGAGGGAGGGGAGGTGATGTTTAGCTGCGGCATCAAATGCGTATTTATATAAAAACGTTGCGAGGCGAGAAGGTGGTAAAGACTTCCGACGCTGCTCGACGAGTGTCCCGTTGTGATGTCGTCGAAAACCTCCCAGCCGCTCCCAGAGGCACCAACGCGTGCGCGTTCCGTGCGAGCGCGGGCAAACAGCCGACGGCGTCGACAACAGTTCTGCGCATTGCTGGTGCTGCTGCATTTCCAAGTTTATACAGCCCATAAAACTTTACTATCCTTACTCCGTATAGCTCTCTACTAATTTGCGACCGCCGCTCACGCTCACGTATGTCGCTCACGCGGTAGAGCCACATGACGACAACCAATATGTCTGCCTGCATGTAAAAAAGAAGACTGGGTCATTTACACTTATTGGAGCCTCCATATCCCCAGCGGGTCACTTTGATGGCAAAAGGATCAAGAAAATATTGCTAATGGTTAATGGCCCTTGGGTTATCACAGATGATTTCAACGCGCATCACCAGCTATGGGGAAGCGCTAAAATTGATTCCAGAGGCAGGAGTGTTGCCTCCTTTGCTGCCGACCATGATATGTGCTGTGCGAATGATGGCAGCCCTACATTTCTGCGAGGCACGACCTATAGTAGTTGCTTAGATTTGACTTTGGTGTCACGGCGCTTCGCCTCGAGTGTCAATGTTTACTGACAGAGACACATGGAAGCGACCATATTCCAACGTACAGCAAGATTAGTGAGTTGAGCAATGCTCCTCTGCAGTCTTGCGTACAGTTGAGGTCAAGGTTTAAGGAGCATATGGATGACGCATGTCGGGAAGGCCTCTCACAAATATAGAAGACGAAACCGCGCACGCAATGAAATCATTCATGTGCTCGCTCACAAGGTCAGCAAGGCGAGCACACACTTCGACACAGAACTGGAGAGGCTGCGTGCGGAACGCCGACAGCGGAAAGAAGGTATCGGCGCACTAAATCCGTTCTAGACCAGATGGATTCATGACGCATACAAAAGAAAGTTCAGCGTCGTATGGATAATTGGAAGACAAGCGATGGAAATCTTTCGGTCAGACGCTTGATCCCAAAGATCGCTCTAACACATATGGAGAACGGTTAGGGGTCTTCGCTCATGTCCGCATCAAAGGAAGTCCTTTGCTGCTCTGGCCCTCTACCAACACCGCTCGCAGTGTGAAGTGGCTGAAGAGTTCTGTGTGCGGGTTCGGGATCCATGATCATCCCTACTGACGCAGCACTGAATGGCGTCCTGAGCACGTGCACCAGAAATGAGACGTGTCATTTTCACCTGAAGAGCTCGACGCTGCGTTAGCGACCTGCAGGCTGGTTCGTCACCAGGACCAGATGGCATCACGTACGCTGCCTTATGCCACCTTGGACATGACGCACGTAGTGAGATGCTCAACTACTACAATGGTCTTGGCGAAACGCGTTGTTCCCTAAACAATGGAAATCGAACCGCTTGATCCCATTCTGAAATCTGGAGAGTCTCCGCTTGATTTATCATCATATCGTCCGATTGCGCTTTCAAGATTCGTCGGCAAAGTGATGAAAAAAAGTATCTCTTGCTCGCTTGGAATGGTACCTCGAGCGATTCAACATCTATCCGGATGCCATGGCTGGCTTTCGTCGAGGTCGCTCGTCCATCGACACATGTGATTGACCTCGGTACCTGGGTCCAAGAACAGAAAATCCTCAAGCGCCTACCAGTTGCACTTTTTCTCGATGTCAAAGGGGCATACGACAAGGTCGCCCATGAGGCCATACTGAACT
>NC_051163.1:109413338-109565659 GCF_013339745.2 Dermacentor silvarum
CATTATAAAAAAATTTCATCTGCACAAATGAATCGGGCTTACACACTGCAGTTTCCAAGATGGACGTCTCTCCTACAGAATGTTTTCTGGCCGAGTACGATTATGCATCTGCTGTTCCTGCTTTACTACTGCACCGTCATTAGGTGCACCTCAAATGTGCCAAGCTACTCCGACGACTCAATCATACTACTCCGACAATCAAGAGAAACAGCATGGGAATGCCCACTGCAGTGGTGCTCAGCAAATCTTGCTCAATGTGTATATGAAGCTACGAAAAAGCAACCAATTTAGCGACCACGCAGATCTGTGAGAGGGTGATGAACTAACCGGTGTGAGCTTACGCAAAGTTTTTCAGTCGAAGTATGAATGCCTCAACTAAACAGCCTAGAAGTTACGCTGTAAGTGTTGCTAACATACTTATGACAGCTTCTCACTGACCGTACTAAGAAACTGCGTTCAGACTTGATGATGATTGGAGATAAAGACTTGGCGATGAACCGTCCTTGGCATGACATTCGTCATTTGGCAAGATCCTGCAGCACCTGCAGTCGCTTTGATGCATAACCAAAGCGGCAAGTGGCATTAGCCTCAGTGAGTGTAGCGCTATTGAAGACATTTCAGAGGCAGGAGACGCCTCTTTTGACACTCGGGAATCTTCACAACAAGGATATCTGCAGATGAACTGCATAATGAATTGTTTGCGGAAATCTACTGGAAATGTGTCATGGTGCGACATCCTAATTTATAACCATCAATCGCATTGAGTTGTTGCTTGCTATGTAGCGCTGTCACATGTAAGAGGTCGCCTGTGACGAGAGAAGAGACGAAGAAGTTGGCGGAGCATTCCGAACGGCGCGAGCGCTCGAGGCACGCGAGCCGAGGTGTATCCGCGAGGGAGAAGCATTGAAGCAGTATTATCGACTTGGCTCTTGAGCTGGAAGGTCGTCTCGTCAGCCATGCTCTGACGACGCGAGAGCGGAGGACCCGGCCACGAAGTCGTGACGCTGGCAAGGCCCAGGCGTAGCTGTAGTCCTCGGAGACGTACGACGAAGCTCCTGGGACCGGATGCTGCGCTCACGGTGGTTCCGGTCTTCTTCTCGAGAATCCCTCTTCCTCGGCCAAGCCCATTCAACCGATAATCCCGGCACCGGGCCGCCACGCAGATCGTCAGAGGGCGAAGAATACTTCAGTACGCAAGTGACACGTCAGCGGTGGCTACCGGAGCTCCAGCCATGCACTTGGCCAGGTCAATGGAACCGCGAGTCGTCGGCAATTTACGGCATCAGCGACAACCCGAACGAACAAGACGCGAGGCCTAACCCGCGAGTGACACGTCAGCGGCGGCTACCGGAGCTCCAGCCACGCACTCGGCCAGGTCACGGAACCGCGAGACGTCGGCACTTACGGCACCAAAAGCTTCGGATGAGATCAACGCGGACTTAAAAAGAACTTCGAATCGCCGGTGTGTAAGAACCCGCACTTCCATATTGCGACGCAATTAGGCCGGGGCCAGGGTGGTCAGACTTTGATGAGTCAGTGCTGCTAGGACTGACCGAGAGACTTTAAGGCGGAGTTAGGCTCCGAAACCGAAACTGAGATAGTATCTGTTTGGTAGTTTTAGATTTTGTCCGAGTGTGTATTTTTCACTAAGCGAGCATTCTTGGTTGAGTTATGATTTGAGTTTTGTGTGCCTTGTGCTTTTACCGTCCTTGTACATTAAATCCTTGTTTGCTGTGCTGCCAGTCGTCTCTCCTCCATCGAGAGTAGCACATGTACGCAACTCTCCGCCTCCCAAGCGAGTAGAAGGTGACAAGCCCACAATAGTATAGTTCAAAGTAGCAGTAAATGAGGAGAATTAGGATTAAATTGTGTATTTTTAGATGCCAAACAACATCTGATTATGAGGAATGCTGTAGTGGGGGACTGTAGAACAATTTTAAACCACCTGATGATCTTAACCGAGCGCTTTCACCAGTACCTGTGGGGCAGGAATTTGAGGCGGTCATGAACCACAAGCCGCTGCTGGGTCTGCTGGGCCGGACAAGGCAGTTCCCGTGCAGGCATCACCTCGAGTGGTAGGCTGGGCCTTGAGGCTTGCGGTCTACAGCTACGGGCTGGTCTACCGTCCAGGAAAGGACTTGGACCTGCTGATGCCCTGAGCTGCCTGCCCCTGCCGGAGTGCATGCTACTCTGTTCCAGAGCCTGCTCAAGTGTTCATGCTGGAGCACTCGTACCCGGAGGTACTCTCCAGATCTGCGGTGCTGCAGGTGACCAGCCAGACCCAGTCCTGCCCCAGGTGTCAAGGCAGTGTCCCGAGGGGAGGAGTTAGTGCTGCAGGCTTACAGCCACAAGGCTGCTGAGCTGAGCCTGCAGCAGGGCTGCCTACTGTGGGGTTTCAGGGTGGCGATCCCACAAAGTCTCCGGTCCAGGGTCCTGCAGTTGCTGCACGCGGGTCTTCCTGGTGTGGAAAAGACAAAGATGGTGGCCCGGTCCCACATTTGGTGGCCTGGCCTGGATCAGGACATCGCTCACATGGTGCACTGCTGAAAAATGTCAGGACCCCAGCGGGCCTCACGTCATGTGGAGATCACCCCCTGGCCGAGCTACAGAGACCCTGGTCCCGCGCTTGCATGTGGATTTTGGGGCCCCTTCAAAGGCCACTACTTGGAGGTCCTACCTGTCACCACTCCTTCAGCAGGCGCGACCATTGTGGCGCTGCAACAGGTCTTCGCCACCCAAGGGTTGCCGGACGTCATCATGTCTGACAATGGCCCCGCTTTTGCCAGCACAGAGTACCTGGCCTGGCTAATGAAGAACAGAATCCGCCGGATGATGGTTCCGCCGTACCACGCTGCTTCAAATGGTGCAGCCGAGAGGGTGGCGCAGACGATTACGGACAAGCTCAAGAAGAGTAAGGCTGGAGATTTCCGGACGCAGGTTGCCCGGGTGCTGTTTCAGTACTGGACCACACCCCACGATGTCGCTGGCCATGCCCCCTGTGAGCTCCTGTTGGGCAGGATGGTCAAGACACCCTTGGACGTCTTGACCGGACCTCCGGTCCACAGTGCTCCTGAAGCAGCTGAAGCAGAAGCTGGCTGCTGAACGAGAGTGCCGTCCCGGGCGTTTGCCGGAGTCGTCAGCTCTGGTCTTCCAGGAACTGCCATCCTGGTCCACCCTGGTCCGCCAGAGAGGTGCTATCTCCTGCCAACGCCTCATCGCTGCCTATCCGCATGCCGGACAGAAACATGTGGCACTGGCACGCGACAATGTTCAGCCTCGCTTCGTGACCAGCTTGCAACCTCGGGCACCACTTCAGAAGTCCAGCCCGCAGGGGGGCCAACGGCAGCACCGGTCGCTGGCAGCGAAGCACCAGAGGCGGCAAGCATCGTCAGTTGCACGGCGCCTGTTGGGCTACTATCAAGTTCGGCGCCATTCTCATGGCCGGTCATTGCTAACCCTCCAGACAGAGCGAGACTGACTCAGGGAGCACCTGGCGTTGCCACACTTGGATCGTCGACACCTGTGCCCAGGCAGAGTACTTGACAGTGGAGGCCGCCGCATCGTTACTTGCCTGGTTAACAGGCTCTTTTTTTTTTTTGTGTTTGCGTGAACAAACAAACTGGGGTAAGGGGGTGTGACGATTATGTGACGTCACCCCAGCCATATTCTTCGTTGGCCCATTAGACTCAGTGGCCAGCCAAGCTCGGGGGCAACATTGGTTCACCGCACCGAATAAACACCGATGAGCACAGGTGCTCGGGGTCAGTCATTGTTCACCACCAGCAGGCTGCGTGTCGTCTCTGGGCAAAGGTTGCCTGACGGGGGCCCCCCTTCGTTCACGAGCCCGGGGCAGATCGTGACACAACATTTTGCATTCGCTACCATCAGAATGCGGCCGCCGTGGAAGGTAATATGTGGGTAAACATGCTGCCCAAGCATTTAGATAAATCACATATTCCTAAGAAATGTGTAATATGACAGTTCGGATGGTTTATAATTGTCTGCTAGCTGAATAATCTCAGGGTTCAAACAAAATTAATGCCACATGGCTCAAAACTTTTCCGCTAACTCAAAGCTGCATGTCTAGCAATTTACTGGGTTGGCCTTGCTTTGAACTTTTGTCTAATACCTTTATAACTAAAACTGTTTTTCTTCGTGTGATGGAGTTCACACAAATTAGCCTGCCTTTCTTTTTTTTTTTTACTTGCAACGACGCTCACAGACCGGCAGGTGTCATCTCAAGCAACCGCAACTATCGAAGAAATAAAAAAGTCTGTAATGTCCTGGTTTTGTGATGCATCAGAGCGAGCAGCTACATTGGAGAAGAAAGGAGTGGCTGCTCATTACTCAGCTGTGAGTGTGTGGTTTTCAACATTCTTGGTTACTTCCTGCTTTTGACGTAATTGAAGGTGTTGCATTTTAGATAGAGGTTTACTTTAGCTGTAGGCTCTCATGGTACTCTCATTCAATCAATTTCTGATGCTTCCCCAAGGCCTCTCTTAAAGTGCTATTCTCTACATTGATATATTGCTGATGGTGACATTGAAAATCAGCAAGCAACATAAATCTCATGAATTTGAACTACTTTGGGTCATATGTATTTTCAGTTGTATCTAACATGGTCAAATGGAGGCTGAATTCACTCTTAATTGCTGGACTGCGATTTTTGGAATCGAGTCACCATAGCCGTTTTGTGAAAAACTGGTAGTAAATTTGCTTACTCAGGATATTTCTTTATTCTCCCCTTAAGTATCTTGCTTCTTAACTGAATAACTATGCAGGGCGTACGTTGATTTCGTGTCCAGAACAGAATTTTCAAAAATTGCCTGTGGCAGCTAGCGTAATTGTAATCCTTGATCTGGGTTGCTTGAAGCAGTAGGCTTTACTTGCCAATAAATCGAAATGCATAACAAACTAATTAGCAGAAATACTAACTCTTAAACTAATTACTTAATAGCACATATTGCAATTTGCAAATTGTAGCCGTCAAGTCTGTAAGGCATACCTACTAGGAGCAAATAGCAAGGAGGGACACTGGTTTTTGTGATACACACCGTCAAACATCAGGTAAAGATGCACTGTTCCACTTCCTCAAGGATATGTTCTGTGTACTGAAGTACAGTAACGGGAAGCTGATTTATTCTGGCGTCAACATGAAAATTGGACGAAGGATGAAAAGGTTTTTGCGAGGCAGACAGAATCCTCACGCGCTGCATAGCGCATGTCAGCGATCTAGAGAAGATAAGGAATTTATCTGATGGGTCCACTATCTACGTGACTGTTTGTATAGACCTTTTCACAAACCGACGTTGAGCAGCGCCATTGGCCGACACGGGCTACGTCTAGCGTCAGAACATGTTATGCCGCCATTTTGGAGTGTGCGCCTTGCGAGCGCAGGCCGGCCGCACTTCGGTTGTGTGATCTTCGCCGCGCTTTATTTCAATTGTTTTCTTCCGCTTCGCTTGTCTTGTGCCGCTTGACTTGTTATATGTTTCACGTGCTCGCGTGAGCGCTCAGTGTAGTGTGCCATAGCAACAGCAAGCCCAGCCAGTGGATGTGGTGTTGTCGTCGTCGGTAGCGGCGGCAGCCGCGTCTGCTTCGTCGAGACCTGGCGTGCTAATCAGCGGTATATTTCATTGTTATTGTTTGGTACATGTGACCGTATCGTCGATTGAATCTGATCACCATTATGTTTCGCGGTTGAGGGTTGCCTCATTTAGCGAAAGCAGGCGCATACAAGCTGTTGGGCAATGCTAGAACCAGGCGCGGCAGCCCGGCGAGCGCAGTTGTTGGTAGATATGCACTGGTTACTCCATACGCTTCCGACGCAATGGAACAGCTCAATCATGCAAATTATTGGATCTGGTGCGGTGCGGGTGCTTTAACCAATGTCAAAGCATAAGCGTGGCGATCGAGCGCAACACCTGCAGCGAACCGACGCGTAACAGTGATCACAGATGCCAGCGCAACTGATACAGCTCAGGTGCTAGATATTTATTTTTAGTATTTATTTATTTATACATACTGTCAATCCCAATAGGGATTTAACAGGACTTGTTATAAAGATATATTTGTTACCTATTTTTTGTTTGTTTACCTGGAATGGCTTTTCTTCGAATGTCTGAATTTGGAACAAGCTTCGCTCACGCTGAACTTATACGTAGATCGTGCGCGAAGTTTGTATTGAAGATATCGCGTACGGCAAGATTGTTTGTGTATGCTATCTCTGAAGCGAAATAAGCCAATAATATTGCAGCGTTAGGGCCATCTCTGCTCTTTCTCTTGTTTCCCTTACACCGTCTCACGTGCTATGTTCATAATAAAGTAATGTCGAGTCTTAACAATTGACGAATAAATACATATGCATGACTGTAAACCACTACTGACTGTGAGTGAAAAGCGCTTAGTGGTCAGTGAAGCGGTCACTGCATGCACGTAAGTATTTCACTTATCGACTGTGCGAATAATTTATTAAAGACGATAGTCTTTCTTGGGGAACTTAAACGCTGAAAATTGGTCTGTCTGTCTGTTTTCTGTTTGTCTGTCTGTCAACCGATTCAGCCACCCGGCCAAAGTTGGACCACTTGCTTACCGCCCACACTACTTAAACTGGTACGGCTGTTCATACTTATGAACGTATCGATCAAAAAGTAAATATTACGCATATCTGAGGCACAACATCACTAGGTAAGTATTAGGAGGGTGTTCCTTAATAGAAAATACATAGATACGCAACTCTAAAGACCCTAGTTTCTTAAGCTGCGCTGAAAATGCCATGCTATGTGCGCCGACGAACGACGTTCCCCGACTGCGCGCCGACGAGCGCCCTCTGCCATGGAGGAAGGAAACCCTCTGCACAAGCTCATGTTTCCCGATGTATTGCCAGATGGCGTCCATGTCTCACGCAGCGCCTCCTCAATTTTATCAATGCCAGCCAGATGCGGCCGATTCAACATAAAGGAAGCGCTGTCTGAGGCAGGGCAAAACATAAATGGCCGCTTGATGAAATACAACCCACTCTACAAGACATGCCCAGACAACGCAGGGAAAAGACCGCGACCAAATTGCAGCGGAGAAGCGCCGGCGTGCTGACGCTCGTCGTCTCAAGCGTGCCAGGAAACGTCCGAGCAACGAGCCGAGCGGCTAGCGCAAGATCGTGAGTCGAGGCGCACCCGGAGGTCAACAGGACACAGACCAGGTGCGCGACGCGCGAATCGTCAGCGACCGAGAGCTAAGCGAGCATACCGGGCGGCAGAAGAGACGCCCGAAGCTCGTGCCGAAGGGTAATCAAGGGCCGCCAGGCACAACGGAAACGCCGGGAAACAACTCCGGAAGATGGCGCCCAAAGGCGTGGAAAAGACCGTGAAGCCAGGTGAGCCCGCCATGAGACAAAGGAAATGCCAGAAGCGCATGCCGCGAGAACCACCAAAGACCGCGAGGCCAAGCAAGCGTAGGGCTACTCAAGAGACGCCAGAAGCATGCGCGGCTAAACGCGGGCTAAAAAACGTGGAAGTACTGAAGTACGCCTCCTACTTCAGCGTACACAGACCTTGCTCTGCTTGGTTGCCAATGCGTCGGACGACGAGGGATGTCATGTGACACTCAGTGTGCCAATGGTACCAGTGCCACTGTGGAACGTGATCGTGCCTCACACCCTGGCGTCACCGGAGACGGGAAGGCGTCTACTTCGGCGCACCAGTAGTACATGCGCACAGCCATTGACCCTTCCACGCAATAAAATACATTCATGTCTCACAAATGGTTCTTCTTTGCAAAATCATGCTATACAGTATACCACACGCGACCGAAACATTGCTGACATATCGTGGAGGTACGAAACATGGCATGCCAGCAGTGATAATGCGGTAAAATGAAATCTGTTCAAACAAACCTCCATTGCATTTATCATGCCAGGACGGAAATGGTACGAGAACAGCATCACGGGTGGCCGCGGATCAGACCAGCACTCATGTAGTACGGCCGGCAGAAGACTATCGTCTTTCGACGACATTTGCAGCGAAGCACGCAGAAACGCGGCCATTTTTTTTTCGTTACTGTTATTGTTGCAAGCATGATGCTATTGTCCGCGTACCCATGCGAATACCGTTTTTTACGTTCTTACTTGCGCAGGCTCATTTAGCGCATTTCTACGCCACGCACAGTTAGCGCATTATGGTTCCCGAACTCTAGCACTGGCGCTAGGCCGCGCTGATGAGGTTCACACGTTTGTTTTTGCATTCTCTTGCTGCCCAAGCACATAGACGCTCAAAGATGGGTGAGCTCGATGCAGCACCACACTGTTGAAGTTAATTACATTTATGGGCAGAGCCGCGCAGGGTGCGTGTGAATGCAAGACAATTTTGGTGGACACAGGGTCTGCATAAATCTTCCATATAGGACACGATTTTTCCAGATCGTTGCGAAGTGTATTTACTGACTAGTCTCTTGCAAAGTGCTCCAATTTTCTTATACCGGTGTCACACGGCCACTTTGATAGCGATCGAGACCAATTCGAAATGTTCGACCGCGATTGGCTCCCTTCCGCAGATAGAGCAAAGAAGCCAATCGCGACCAAGAAATTCGACCCATATCGGGCTCGATCACCATAAAAGTGTGCCGTGTGACCTCCGTATTAGGCACTGGAATGAAGTCGTGTTTGAAAGAATAACAAATGTAGCCTCTGCCACTACATACGAGAAAATATTGCGTCGAAGAGCTGACAATTCTTGCACCTATTGGGAAATGTGCCGAAAAGCGTTTACCAAAATGCATTTACTGATGTGTGCATTGGTTCACATTAGACTGACTGCCAATTCCTCAGGTGATGCAGGAAACGGTGAAGCGTGAACATACCACATTGCGGCAGTGGTCATGATGTGTTTGTGGACACAGTCCCCAAAATCATTATTCCGCTGGTTGTTTGTGCACCCATAAACTGCACAGGTGGCCTCTAGCCTTTTGATGAGTATATGCTATTATTTACGAACGTAAGTCATTCGTGACAAAAATAAACGGATACATTGAAGGAAAGCTACCACCGCAATGCAAGCGCAAGGCAAGCTCACAGTCCAGACCGAACAGGAACACCTGACACATATCTCCACGCCAGCCGTCGGAAGCGCCCTCGTGAAAAGTCTATACGCACGATGGATAGAACTTATCTCATGCCAAGTGAAGTTCGCGCGCTGCATGCTGACAATCTAAAAAATGACTTTCATTCACCTCAATGCGCAGTCTGCACGAAATAAGGAAGATAATATTCTTGCTCTGATTGCTGAATTTGGTTTTGAGCCTGATGTTTTCATGACAGAAAGGTGGTATAGGAATGATTCTGATGTTCTTAGGCCCCCAGGTTACACATCCTACTTCTTAAATTCTTCACGTTTAGGAGGCGGCATGGCGCTAATGGTGAAAAATAAGCTAACTTGCCGTCTCATACAGCCTTATACTCTCAATACAGATGATTATGAATTGTTGAGTGTAAATGTAATATTGTTTTGGTGTTCTTTATTGGCCCTGGCGTGAAGTGTTCCAAGTTTTATTTCCTTGACAATTATCTACGTTGGGTTAACGAGAATGACTTCAAATTGGTTCTGGCAGGCAACCTGAATATCGACCTACTAAAAGTTTCTGCGCATGCTATGGACTGAGCAGAACCCTGGATATAAATGGTTTCTCAAACGTAATAAATTTACCTACAAGAATTTTTAATAACTCATTTACTTTAATTGACGTCTTGTCACAAACCATGATGATTCAGGTCTCTTGTCAGGTGTAGTAAGCGCACATATTAGTGATCACCTGCCCATATTTCTGATCGTCAATCAATACATGCACAACTGAGAACAAAGACAATACCAACATAGTCGTAAGGGTTAACGAATATAGCCTTAATGCTTTCCGTAGGGAACTGTCGACAATTGATTGGTTTAATATTTATGGCATCAAAGAGCCTGAAGTAGCTTATGATTCTTTCTTTTGTATGTTCAAGTCTGTCTATGATAAATGTTTTTTATACAGAACTCTAAAACCTTACCGCAACAGCAAAAACTAAGGATAACTAAGAACTGCACGAAGGAGATACGCAAGAAAAATAAATTATTCAAAGTCTTCAAACTACGAAGAGCACGGAATCTCTTAAAAATTTAAAGTACAAAGAAATAAGGTCAACAGCCTTTTACGAAGTGAAAGACGAAAATGTTTAAACAACCTGTTTAACTACGAGGTAATGAAAAAAAAAACAGACCTAGCCTGGAAGCAAATGAATAGGTTCCTCGGGCGCCGCGGAAACGAGGCGAATACATTAACAGAGATTAGCATAGATGGCAATACAATTTCAGACCTGGACTTAGCAAATACTTTTAGTAATTATTTCGTGTCCCTAACACATCGGCCGGAGACCCAAAGTATGCAGAATTCCTGGGTCACTGGCAGAAGGAAAGTGCTTTCCTGTTTCTGTTGTCTGCAGATGAAATAATTAGTCTATTTAGATCCATAAATAACAGTACTGCTGTGACGTTGATGGAATTCAAATCCGTCCAATTAAATATGTCATTGACATAATTGCCCCTGTACTGGAATACGTATTCAATTCTATCCTCACTCACGGAGTTTTTCCTAAGCAGTTACAAGTTGCTAAGGTCGTAGTTCTGCACAAAGGCGGAGATAAGAACCTGCTTGCCCACTAGAGACTTATATCCATTTTGCCAGTATTTTCGAAAGGTTTAGAAAAATTAATTCATGTTCGTATGACTTCTTTTCTTAAAAGCATAACATAATAACACCATCGCAATTTGGCTTCAAAAAGGTCTTTCGACAGAGCATGCTCTTTTGACACAAAAGCAAATAATACTAGACGCCTTTGAACGCGAGGAGTGTGCATTGGGTATCTTCGTTGATTACTCAAAGGCATTCGACCTTATTAAACATGTCACTTTATTCGAAAAGCTCAGCCACTATGACTTCCGCGGTGTATTTTTAGAATTAATTCGATCTTACCTTCATTACCGCCAGCAGAAAGTCATTGTTAGAACTATTTGTCTGATTTAAGAGCTTTAACATCAGGAGTGCCCCAAGGAAGCATCCTGGGACCTCTATTGTTTTCTACGCTGATGACAGCACTATACTAATTACAGCGAGGAACCCAAGTTATGCACTTCATAAAGCAAACGACGAACTTATGAAATTATCAGTCTGGTCTACTGCTAATTCTCTTGTAGTAAATACTGCCAAGACAAAAGCTGTTCTTTTAGGCCCAAAAATCGCAAAATTGATAAAGAAGCTGCGCTGAAGTTTGAAAATTATATGTGGAACTAGTGCCTACAGTTAAGTGTTTAGGTGTCTTTTCGAAGAACATATGTCATGGGACCCTCACGTAGAAGCTACAGCAACTTGAGTCGCCGGTATACTTTCGAAACTACGTTATTCAGTCCCAGCAAGTGTGAAGCTTCTTATCTATAACTCTCTATTTACGTCAGTTTTAAGCTACTGCTACCTAGTATGGGGTACCACAACTGTTTGTAACATTAAAAAATTACACATAATAAAAAAAAGACTGTTCGAGCGATCGCGAATGCCTCATACGAAAGCCGTTCTGACCTCTAGTCAGACAGTTGCATTTAATTTCACTTCCTAACCTTTACGAGCGTACACTCATTAATCGCTACGAAATGGAACTGAGGAAAAATACAATTCGCTCCAGACTATTGCCTGTTTGACGTACAACCAAAATACACACGACACTCGATTTCACGAAATGTGGGGCATTCCTCGTTGCGAACCCACTATGGTGATCAAGATTGTGCGTGCAGTTACCACGTCTTCTAATAAATAACTTCTGATGCGTATGCACTGTATTGGTCTTGTTATTTTTAGATCCTGTTTTTTCACATGTTGTGTACTATAACTGTAGATTTTTGTAAATCTTGTAATATGCCTAGTTAATTGAATTGTTTGCTTATCAGCGCACGGTACTCAGCATATTGCATCATGAGTTCATTTTTTATGTACTTCTTCGATCTTTATTATTGTCATATGTACATTGTTTTTTTTTTTGGTATGTTGCACTGTTGTAGTGTCGTCTGTCAAATGTGATGGTCAGTGCATGCGTTCAAGCCCATTTTTGCGGCTTTTTGTCCACTGCCCACAACATCATTGTCTTCTGATGTTGAAAATAAATTGAAATTACAAAGTGCCTGTCAAAAGAATGCATCATTGTATAATTACTTTCAAATTATCTGTGTTAATAAAATTAATTCTAAGAACATACACCTTGTGATCTCACTGGTTATAAATTCGGAAATTGCAACATGTGCTGTGATTTCATTAATTAAAAGTGTAATCAGTTAAGTTTTCATTTGTTGATTATGCATTTAGATTCATGTGCAAGTAATGTTCACCACTTTCAGTAACCCAGCAACAATAACTACAATTACACTAGCTGCCACAGTCGATAAACTGACAGAAAAATAAATAAAAAGCACATGGCTTTTTTTGCACATAAGAGATTGCTTTGTACATAAGAGAATGTTCATTAACATGCTGGCCTACATTTCGTCCATGGAAGCGTTTGTTGTTCGATACTAATTTCCCAACAGTGGCTGCTTATTGTACTTTGCGTTTACTTCTTAATTGTTTTTTTCGATTTGTTTTTTCCCTTCTATTAGGGGCCTCTCAAGCAATTGGCAAGATTGCTCACCTCGAGTCCCATTCGCGACGTTGCTGGCCCTGTCGTTCCTGTCGATTGCGTTCCCATCGATCTGCACACCACCACTGTTACTTTGGACAGGAAACGGGTGTGTCCTGCCTTCGCAAGCAGTTCTCCATAATGCAAGCGAGCGCCGTCACTATACGTAAATTACAGGACGGAACATACAGTGAAGTGGTCTACGAATATCACAAGCACCACCCACGGAACTCGGTTTACGTTGATTTAAGTCAAGCCACCATTCTGGATGGACTAGACACACAGAAGAAAACATCACCTTCTACCACGGAAGAGAAAACCCGGATCAGGCCTTGTCCAACGAATTTCGTCGATTAGGAAAAGCATCCACTGAATACGACTACCGCTGAGTGCTTTGCCTTGCTCCTGTCCCTGCACACCTTAGCATTATGCAACATCAACGTAGACTCATTGCTCGCGTAAGTCTTTGGTGTCTCGCACGACCCACGTCATCTGCAAGATGCGGGCCTGATGACTAGTCGCAAAGTTCACCCACTTAGGCAGCCCGATGACAAGTTGCAATAAAGCTGCGCAAGTTTTACAAGGGTTGCTCCACTCATTTACATGCGAAGGCCACAATGTGCCTAGAACAAGCATGAATAACATCCATTTCATGTCCTGAGCCTGGGATATAAGCTCCATTCTGCATCCAGATGACATCCAAAAGACCCGGCCAGGACCTCCATGGGACATCTTTCGGTATTTCACATGGGAGGTTTTCTAAATTAGTGTAGGACATTCTAAGAAACATTCCTAGGATCTGAACATCCTTACAGGCACATCCATGAAACATCTTAGGATGTTATTTGTAACACTGTTTTGCAAACATTCTTAGCTCTCATGTATCAGTTTTCTGCAGTCATTCGTCCTACGACGCCCCCCTTACTCAATGCTCCCCTTGGCGCCTGTGAGGTACTTCGAAATAAACAAATAAATAAATGTCTGTGTGCTGTCTGGGTGGTGCCAACACAAAGTGTGCCCGTCATCAAATGCCGCCCGTGTTCCAGGACTCGACTGCAAACATGCAATTTTGCCGCCCTCCAAGAATTGGCAAGAGCGGCCCGCCCGAACATGGAGCGCACAAGGCGACAGGCTGCGGTACCACTGTGCAACCATCACACACAAGACAAAAAGCCGTGGATTTGGCTTTCGTTGACTGGCCACTCGCCACGAACCATGTCTTCTCTGACTGCACTCATAGTGCAGTCGGAGTACGTATTAGCTGAACAGTAGCTGCCGCAGTGTCTGATGGTCTAGGCACGCCGACTGCTGTGATGAAGCAATAAGAGATGGGGTCAGTACCCCTAAGAAGTGACAGGATGCGGTGGAGTCAGAGAGCCGTGATCAGAAAAGAGGATTCATTTTTGCTGCAGCACCATTTACATGTTAATAACCTCCTGTGATCTAATAATCGGACATTGGTACAGCCAGATGCAGCTTCCTGGAGCTGGTTGTACGACGACTTTTCACAATATAACATGATCTTGTTAAAATCGCAAGTTTGCAGTTTAAACAGAGATTTCAGTAAACTGATTTTTTTTATTGTTTAGGAAAGTCACGATTTTGATGAGCCAGAGGCATCTCTACACCCCATACGAACCTCCGGCACTTCTGCAACCTGACAACACGGCAAATCGTCTGATCTGCATGTTGCGACAAGGTGTGTACAAAACGGTCACTGCCACTTACACGAGCTGTAGTTTTGTTGGTATAATTCACACCTAGCAACTCTCCTGAGTTGCCCGACAAAAGCAGAGGGCCTTTGGTTACCTTATTGTTACAATTTTTTGTAGACTTCTAACATCCGTGCCTGCACATATTCCGTGTTCTTAATCATATTTCCCTAAGTAGTCAAAATTGTGTATTACATTTTTTGGTGCTGCGGTGGGTATTTATTCACATAATACTACAGAGAAGGGACCTCAAAACAAAAAGCCACAAAAGCTGGTTCAAAAGTGTTCGAAGCCTGGAATTCAACATTCTGTAATACGACACTCTGGATTCCAATTCATCTCTATTCCGGGTTGTCTCAGTTGACTTATCAAAATTCAGGAAATTGTTCAAGCTGCGTAACCAGTTGTATTTTGCCAATATACGGTGAGACATTGTTCCTGATATTGTTTCACGGTTGTACTTCCCAAAATATGTCCCTAAATTATGTCTCTGAAATTCATTTTCCTTCTTTTACAGAATATACATGCAGCAACTTCGAGTGCGCAGACCTCAAATTGAAAAGGGCATAGGCTCCATGCTGCAGAAAATGGTGACCAAGAGCGACTCCTCTTCCAAGGAATCAAGTGGCCAGTAGATACTCACTCACTACTTCATCGTTCATTGTGTTGGGGCAGACACTGTGACACACGAAGGTAGTGAAAACAAAAACACATGACAACTTGAAGCGCGAACTGTCAACTGAGTTTGGTGAACAAGAAGGAAGAACTTATACTCATAGCCACTAATCATCAGCTGTCTGCGGGTTATATGTGCTAAAAGATGGGGATAAGATGATCAGAATGAATCAGAACTGACAAGGCGACGCACTTGGCTCATATCGAGCCGATATTATGTTGGAAATTGAGTGACGATGAGGTAGAGCCACAGACAGCTCGTTCACACAGGCTTCAGCACCAGCCACAACTGTGCAAAATGATTCCCATATCTCTCTTGTCACTTTGCGCGTGCTTCTGAAGAGGACTTCCACGCTGTGAAAAGGTGGCGTGCAACCGCATCTCGTGCAGTGCACAGCCAAGTTGCCTGTGCATGTACTAGGCTGAGAGCATATCTGTGATCCCAGAGCTTCCGATTCCAGCATCGATGCATAACGTAAGCGCAGTTGCATGTGAGCGGTACTTTGTAAATGACTCTTGCTTCGCACGCAACCATGTCCCCAGTTCTTATGTGCGAACAGGCAGTTGTTTAGAAGATACCGCTCACATGCAACCATGCTTACGCTAGGATAAATGTGCTGGTGCTTGAATCAGAGTCTCGGGGAGCACTGATATACTTTCAGCCTTGTAAATGCACCAGTCAACTTAGCTGTGCACTGCACGAGATGCGGTTACACACTGTCTTTTGAAAGTACGAAAATCCTGCTCAGAAGCAAGCGTGCAAAGTGATGAGAGAGATATGAGAAGCATTTTGCATGGTTGCGGCTGCTGCTGCAGCCTGCGTGAGTGAGCCATCTGTGTCTGTATCCCATCACCAAATTCAATTTCAAACATAATATCGCCTCTATATAATTCGAGTGGGCCACCTTGTCGGTTCTGATTCATTCTTATTATCTTTTCTCTGCCATATTTAGTGCATGTAACGTCCAGCTGAAGCTAGCGGCTATGAGTATAAATCCTTATTCATTAAACTCTGCTGACAGTTTGCACTTCACTTGTGTGTTTAAGCTTCCACTAACTTTGTATGTCGCAGCGCAACAAATGATGAAGCTAAACTAGAGCCTGTTTAAGCTTTGCTTACCTTACTCACTGCTTCATTCCTTGGACGTTATATTTTTGCTTTGAACCAGGCAGCCACGAAGAAATCACAGCCGAATAAAGAGTGAAAAGAATACTATTGCGTCTGTTATTTCATTGCATGCGTGCATGCATGCCTGTTCCCGATAGGTGGGCTACACAGATTCTCCCAAATGTCTGCTCATTTGCTGCATCCTGTGACCACAGCCTCGACAGACTTTCTGCAGACATGCTGCATCCTGCGGCTACACAGGCTGAGCAGACTTTCTGCAGAAAGGGTGTACCAATTGCCCGCTGGGAGGTGACAGGAAGTGACAGAAAGTCTGTCACCTGTCTGCACATACTCTGCATCCCAGATGACTCAAAATCTGTAAGATTTCTGCAGCAATACTGCAACTTTTTTTGCAAGGGCATGCTGCTGCCATTGTTGGGAAGTCGCCGGCTCGTGCATCGGGCGAATGCGGCCACGATGATTTAACTGGCGCTCATGACGCCGGCCCGATGTCTTCTGCCGGCCGCCTACCGGTGGTCGGCAAATAAGCTGGCCATTTGCAATAGCCAAGCCCGGCCCGACCTAGATGGCTGCGGTCAGGCTGTCTATACTTTCACTGGCCATGAGCGTCGGCCTGATTTACCGCCGTGCACATTTTTTTTTTGCTTTGGTCATGCTACCATCTTTAATCAGCTTACGAAGCTGATATGCTGCTGCCAATGCCTGCTCAACTAAGTGGCTGGTCGCTCACAAGTACAGGTCGAAAATGGATTGCTTTTTATTCGATTGCTGATTGCCATGGCATCTCGGCGATAAAAACACTTGAACAGTGTAGGACCATTTCATTTCACAGATGCACTTTAAAACTAGCCATGTCACAGGTACCGGAAAACGAAAGACGACACATTGTAAATCTGTGCCTACAGAACTATTCTCAACGAGTTGTATCGGAGATGACAAATAGGCCACTGAAAACTGTAAATCGAATCATCCAGGCGTACAAAAAGGACGGAAGAATTGCGGATGCTTCCCCGTAAAGCCAGGAAGAAAGTCACCACTGGAGCTGAAGACATGGCCGTTGCTGCGGTGGCGGCTGCAAACCCCACCTCAATTGTTCGAGAAATTAAGAACAGCCTCAGGCTAGGTGGCGTCTCCAAGACGACGATCAAGCGTTGCCTCTATGCGGCAGGTCTCAAGAGCAGAACTCGAAGAGTCTTTGGGTTTCAGTCAATATGAGATAGGTTTGTGTAAGCCGTATTTACTTTCTTACAAAAAATGTTTTAAAAATTTTTAAACCAAAGACAATATTTGATTTACTGGCGCTGTACCGGACACACCTGGACAAACACGAACAAATGTTTGCCTGAATGACCGCCGCAGTAGTTCAGTGCTTACAGTGCGCGGCTGCTGACCCGAAAAACGCGGGTTAGATAGCAGCGGTAGCACAAGAGGCCCGTGTACTGTGCGATGTCCGTACACATTAAGGAAGCCCGGATGGTCAAAATCATCCACAGCCCCCCACTACGGCATCTCATGGCCCAAGTCGCTTTGGCACGTTAAACCCCATAAACCATAAATGTTTGCCTGAAGCTGGGCACACATCATTATCTCTGTTGTTACTGGTGTTTTAGGTTTAACGACTTGATGCGACATAGGCTAGGAGGAACGCCAACGCACAGGGCTTGGGAAGAATTTCGACCATCTGGGCGATCTTTAACATGGTTTAAAATCGCACAAAGCAAGGCCGCCTTTACATTTCGCCTCCATTTTATATAACGTGGCTGGCACGGCTAACATTCGATCCCGCGAACTTGGGTTCAGTAGTCTTGATCCACATTGTACATTGTAATCTGTGATCATAAATTAAATCACGTGTGTGGCCACACGGTTCTTTGTTTATTCCTTTCATATTGGATTCATGATAGCAAGTGGAACATGACACAGGAAAAGCAGTGGTGGCCGTACATTTGATGGTGCGGATGAGCTCAAATGCGTAGCCTATTAGGGTCAACCAAAAAACCATAAGAGGTCAAAAGCTTTCTGTGTCCGTTCCTCATAGCCTAGACTTTGTATGCGCCTGTTCGAAGAAGGTAATCAAAATTTCAATTTTTTTTTACAGATATATGCCGGAGTTCATCCAGCGGGTCGCAGCCAGCGGGCGCTCTGCTGCGAGCATCTGGGGCGCCATAACATTCCAAGGCCTTGGACCCCTTGTTCGAATTGAAGGCCGCTTCAATGCAGACTCGTACTATTCCATCCTGGATGATGTGCTGTTGCCATACCTTGTCGAGGGACCGACGTTCCCAGACAATGAATTTATACTGCAGCATGACAACTCGCCAATCCACAAAGCCAGAAAGGTCGGTGTCTACCTGGACGACCGTGACATGGCAGTTCTCGACTGGCCACCACGATCACCCGACGTCAACGTCATCGAGAATGTTTGGGGCAGAATGAAATTTTTGATGGTAAGCCGACAACTCCACGTCCTCTCAGCAGACGCGCTGGGCAGTTGTGGAAGAGGAGTGGGGGCGGCTTAGTTCAAACACTACTTTTTGTCGTTCCCTATACAGCTCGATGCCAAGCCGAACGCGAGCCATCATCGACGCTGGTGGAGAAGCCACGCGCTACTGTACAGACTGGAGTCTGAAGGATGAGCTGCCCTGCAAAGATGCAATCAACAATGCGAGCTGAGTGTTTGGTGGCTTGCTTAAGTCTGCCATTATCATGCAGGGAGATGCGAAAATCTAATCTGCAGGAGATAGAGCTGGATTGTGCTGGCAGGTCCCCGGGTGCCATCCCAAACACCAGCAGAGAGGTCAATACACTTACAGTGAGCTTCTGAAACGCAGGAGCCATCTGGAAGAATTATACTGGTTTCCTCATTTGACACTACGGTTGAGGCCATGCTAGTGAGTCTACCCTTTAGCCTAAGAGGTATGGTATTTATAACAAGATATGACGTTGTGGAAGTCAGAAATAAGCAAACCGTTCAATTGCAAACAATGACTTATGCTGGCCTGCAAACCCGCTGAGTGTACATATGTACGTATGTTGCCTTAGGGCTGCGCTCAGCCAACACGGCTCTGGCGAAACTTTTCAGCGGAGTGCCGGAATGTCAGATAAGTGAACAGGCAAAGTGGCCATCTGGCACCTGGAGCTGGTCTGGACACTGATCTGTACTATAGAGGGCTGGATGGCGCTTCGAGCGCGCGCAGCTGAAGCTACCGGAAGTGAGAGGCTTTGTCCCGGAAGTTGGCCATTTGCGGCTTCGCATCGCTTTGCAGCTCGCATGCGCTCGACGCGTTTTCTTTTTCTGCCCAAAAATGCCTGCTTGTTGTGTCGTGAATTGCACAAACAGGCTGGAGAAGCCTTCTGGAAAGACGTTTCACGTGTAAGTATTTTTCAAATCAGTGTTATTTGCATTGTGTGTTGCGTCAAACCAAGGCTGTACCGCTGGCACTTTGGCGTGCATCCCAACACTGCAGACCACAGGCACTACAAGTTGATTCATTTTATGCATAGGTTCTCGTGGTCTCGGAGCGATTTGTGCAGTCGATGGGTTGCAAACTTGAGGCGAGCTTCACAAGTGGAGGCCATCACCGGGAAGCAGACTTTGTAGCGACCACTTCACTGAGTCGTGCTTCGACTGGACGCAAGCATGAACGCGGCTACAAACTGATGCTGTCCCCTACGATATTCAATTCTTTTTAACATTCTTTTTAACAACCAGTAGTCATCAGCATTGCTGAAGTGTGTTGCACAAAGAAAGATGCCAGCATTTTTTTTTTTTCTGTATAATAAACAAGATGTCTTGTGCATTAACCTATATCCTTTGTACCATTTATTTGCATCGTTAATAGAGCTACATAATTTGAAATAAATGCATGAGGTTTCTCCACTAAACTTTTTGGTATTGAAATTGCTCCAACTTGCTTCTCGATGAATATATATATAGTTCACGAAATGCACGGGAAAACGCGGAAATCGATCGCTGCAGCTGATTTCGAGCGCCGACAACAGCTTGTGCGGGTGCATACATAACAGTGGCGAGGACGTAGTAAATTCAACACCAGAAATAACGATGAACTGAATTTGGTTGATTGTAACATGAAGGCAAACACAGGCATTGGAAGTGCGTACGCTCTCATCTGTTTTCCGCGACACACTTGCACCACCAGGAAACTTGCTTGTGTTTAGGTTTCTTGAGGGCTGTCAAAGGACGTATTGCTGTTACAGGAATGCTTCGTTATTGGTTTGCAAAACATGCAAATGGAGTCATTGGCTGACCGCCGTCAAGTAGCTTTGCGTGTAGGCTTGTCGTTTGCCGCAACAAAATACCAGGAGCAAGTAAACTTGTCCGCAGATGTTCATTAGCATGTGCATGGTGCCCTGTGTCTATATTTTGTTTGTGCTGGGCTAGCAGGACCCCAAAATGATTTAAGGCAACTACATGATGTGTGCATATGTCTCTGGCAATATTTTCGAAGCAGTGGAATGGAAGAGGCATGATTGAAATTTTAGTCATTGTGAAAATTTGTTAACGCTGATATTTGCCTCTCAAAGGTGGTGGCACTCCGGCGGAAAGCCAAATGAGCGATGAGTTGCGGAGGGTTGGTACAGTGGCATCACACATGGCCACATGTCTGGCAAACCCCTTCGACAGTGATCGGACGGGACCTGGCGTGGAGTCCACGCCAGTTGTAGCAGCACTGCTGGCTTCGTCACAGCTGGGACGAAGCACTGATGCAGACGGTGAGTATAAGTTAATCAGGAATATTCGATCTAGGCTAATTATTTTAGAAACCAGATTTGGTAATACAGAAAGGCACCAAATGAGTCATTGCAGGTGGCTAATGAACAACTTGTTCTGTATTTCACTTTTTACGCAGCAGTATTGCAAGAAACTAAAGCTACTTTTTAATGTCAGAATGCTGACATTACTTTGGCGCATCATGCTGATGAGGTTGTGGGAGCGCAGAATGGGTTTTATTTTGGTATAATGGACGCTACAACAAGAAATTGTGCATTCACTGGATCTGTCTTGAAGGCTTCCAAAAATGGTTTTGACAGGTGTGTTTGTGCATTACTTCCCTGATTTCATGTCAGTGTTGCAAACATAAAGTGCTTTTTTTTTTTACAGTGGAGTGGTTAGGGCCACCAAACTTGTGTGTGCGCAATGTACGGGGCATATAGGTAAATATGCTCTTGCACTGTCTGCGTCCAGAAGAAACGTCCTTATCTGCACTGAACATACGAGGGGCCATGCCTTGTGGAGGAAAATGCAAATTGACCATGCAACATCATCTCCTTTGTGTCCTGTACTATCTTAGATAATTGATTAGCTGTGTATGTTCAACAGAATTACCGGTCTGGTTGGGAAAATTGATTAGGACTCGGAGAGTGACTCCAACCAAATAAGAAAATTTATTAGCTCGACGAAGGCAATTTATTAGCCCGTGGAACGACGTTCCACAAAGTCTCCAGTTATGCCAACCGATCAACACAGCGGAAGGCCGCGACATCATCAAAAAGTTACCAAAACAGTTGACAAAAAAGTTGTCACCAAGTATAATATAACTCAGGAACTTGAAGCTAAACATTTCGCCAGAATTACCTGTACGGTTGGGAAAATTGATTAAGACTCACAGAATGACTCCAACAAAATAAGGGAATTTATTAGCCTGTGGAACTTCAACGAGTCTCTAGTTACGCCAACCGATCAACACAGCGGAAGGCCGGGACATCACCAACATGGCTCAGCAAACACTGGTGACAGCGCGGATACATGAGAGCCACACGGTGATTCGGAAGAAAGAAGTCGACGCGTTTTTTGCCAGAAGACAGCTTGAACACCAGGTATCCCATCTCTTTTCATCAATTCATTCGTTTGCAAAGGCGACTGCATCCTCAAAAGAAAAGAAACACCGCGATACACAGAAGAAGAAACTCTCTTCCTTAATCAACCAAACTGAGAAATCAGGAGTGTTAGACTGGCACACAATAACCAATTTATCATCAAGGTAGCTCACACAAGAAGAGACTTCAATCGTGGCGAAAGGTCACCAATTCAATGTCACCCCAGATATCCACCCCCTGCCCAAGATTGTTGCCGCCCTCGAGAGCGGAATCCAGCAGGATCCAATTCGGTCCAGGAGTTGAATCATTTCCCATTATTGCCCCTTGTTGCATATCTGCAACACCCGAGTTCCGCGCCCTGCTGATTCCGAGTATCCTAATGCATCGGTAGAAGTTGTCCATACTATCGTTCCTTTGAGGGTTTTTCATTCCACGCAGTTACTATTTTAGCCGCTTGGGAGCCAAAGTCGTCATATCTGGAGTTTGCAAAATGGCAGCACCCACGCCGTCCGCGAGCTCCGCAAACAAGGTATCGTAAAATTTTTTTAAATGAGCCGTTAAGTGAACCTGCGCTGCTTTTTTCACTGAATGTGTGTTGGACACTCTCGACACTAGTCTAGAACGTAAAAGTTGGCTTTGCGCTTACACTGTTCTAGAAAATATTTTTTGCACATGTGTGTTGCACATATGCAACACTGGGCACTAAATGCCATAATTTCTGCTGTTGCAACATTGCTTTTCTGCATGAAACGCGTCCTATATATCGTGGCGTGCGTTCATGTAAAGTGTCGTACTTGATATTTGTTTGCTAATTTTGCTCTTTTAACGATTTTTCAGGCATCTACTGCCATTTCAACCTCATTGTTCTATTCTGTTCCAAAAGAGAGGCTGAAACGTTTTGTTCATGCAAACCTGCTTGATGTTACCGACACTAATGAGAGCGATTTTTCCGCTGAAAGAAGTGAAGATGAAGTGTCTGGAGAGGCCGTCTCAACTGAGGTTGAAGAAGCTGAGGCAGAAGTTGCAAGCTTGACAGATATGCCTCCAGGAGATCGGAAATCACGTAAAGTGAAAAAGCGGTACACATGGGTGAAGAAAGATTTCGATAACGAAGCAGAGAGTTTCGAGAACGACTTTCCGCTGCCACGTGCAGAGCCGCTGAGTGCTCAGGAATACTTCGCCATGTTTGTTTCTCGATCCATGCTAAAGGCTGTTGTGGATGAGAGCAACAGATACTACTTCGAGAAACACGGAACCCCCCTAAACCTCACTGTGGAAGAACTTACATCTGTGCTGGGCATGTTTTTCAGGATGGGACTACTAAACATGCACAGGGTTCGTTCGCACTTACTGGCAAAATGGAAGTAGATACGAATTAGTAGCCCAGATAATGTCCCGTAACAGATTTGAAAAGATAACACGCCATCTGCATTTTTTTGATAATGAAGCGGCCAATGACAAAGTCAAAGACAAGTGCTAGAAAGTGCGCCCATGGCTCACTTCCTTGCGCAGCAACACGATTGCCTTGCCCCAAGAAAAAAAATCAGCAGTGAACGAAATCTTGATCCCCTTCCGTGGGCGCTGTTACATTCGTCAGTACATGTCTAATAAACCAAAGAGTAAATGGGGCCTGAAACTTTGGGCACGTGCAGGAGAATCAGGTTTGTGTTATGATTTTGATGTCTACCAGCGCTGCAACAAAGGTTTTTATGGCAACCAGGATGGCTACCAGCTTGGGTTGGGAGCTGGTGTTGTGCTCCAGCTGTGTTCCAGCCTCCCAAAGCGAGACGACAATCTAGTTGTCACTGACAACTTCCCTCGCTGGCGCTCATCTTGTAGACGAACTTTCAAGAATGGGAATCTCCTATATCGGCACAGTCCGGGAAAACAGACTCAGCTGCAGCAAGTTGATAGATGAAAAATCGATGAAGAAGCAAGGTCGGGGCACCTGTGATACTTCAGTCACCTCTTGCGACCAAAAGACAATGGTGGCAGTGAGGTGGCACGACAACCGCACTGTCACTCTCCTTTCGAACTGCATTGGTGCCGACCCTGTTACCTCCGTCAAAAGATGGGACAGCAAGGAAAAAAAGCACATCTTTGTCGATTGTCCAGCGATCATTCCTGCCTACAAAAGATCGATGGGTGGCGTGGACCTTCTTGACAAAATGTGCCTTTCGTATCGTTTTTCTATCAGGTCAAAACGCTGGTATATGTATGTATTATGGCACACGCTCAAAATGACTGCTGCTAATGCATGGTTCATGCACAAGAGAATCCTCCAGCAGCACAAATAGCCGCCCGCACCCTTGAGAGAATTCCTCTCTGAGCTCGCAACGAGCCTCATCTTGCTCAACAAGCGACCACCGGGGCGGGGCGCGCCCTTCAATTCAGAATGTCACGCCACTCAAGAAAGTGTGCTATAAGGAACGAAGCAACTGTGCATCCGCCGCATGCATCAATTATGCATCAATTATGGATAAATTGATGGCATGTTTCTGTCCTATTTTTGCGTCTGCTCTAGAGTCCTTTGCCATGCTTAAACGAGCAAAGAAACTAGTGAGGCAAGACGGCGAAGTGTGTCTCCCTTCTTGTCTTGTGTTTTTTTTTGC
Source organism: Dermacentor silvarum (assembly GCF_013339745.2). Classification (NCBI taxonomy): domain Eukaryota; kingdom Metazoa; phylum Arthropoda; class Arachnida; order Ixodida; family Ixodidae; genus Dermacentor; species Dermacentor silvarum. The sequence goes on from NC_051163.1 coordinate 109,437,990, forward strand.
GCTGTTTCCCTATCGAGAAACTAGTGAGGAAGTTGGAGAACCTGACGGTTATATTATACTACTAGAACTGTTATAATTTTAACTGTTGAGGCGATTTGTGAAACATGAATGGGTTCATTATAGTTTCACATGCTTGTTAATAGCTAATAACTGCACAGAATATTTTTGTTCTTGGTATTACTAAGGGAAACGCGTACATTACGCTGATAAGGAAATCTTACCCTCTTAACAATACATAGCCTGTTTTTTTTTTCTTTTTTTTTGCCGCAGGTACAGCGTAATACTACTGGCAGTCGTCGACCATGGGTACCGCTTCAGGTACATAAATGTGGAGGCACCTGGTAGGTGTCATGATGCATACGTCTATGGGCGATCATGGCTGTGCTAATTAATAGAAGGTGGTCTCCTGGAGTCTCCAGCAGCCATTAAAGAAAATTACAGTGTCAAGCCTGTTATTCTTTGTGACCAGGCCTTCCTGCTGACACAACATTTGATGAAGCCATATCCGCCTGCCTCACCTGGGACCACCGAAGCTGTCTTCAATTACAATTTCTCGAAAACAAGACGGATTGTCGAAAACGCCTTTGGTAGGTTGAAGGCACGGTTTCGGTTCACAATGAAGCGGATGGAGTGCAAGCTTCCCAACGCTAAACAGGCTATCAGAACATCGTGCATTCTGCACAACATTTGTGAGTCCTTCAACGACACCGTGGAACAGCGCTGGGAGCAATATGCATAAGCCTTTCAGGCAGTGTACGGTTCAAATTGGTCATATTATGCAATGTAATTTAACTTTACAGCTGTCAACACATTTCTCGTACTATATTATTTGTCTGTTTGAATATTTTACTTCGTGTTTGGGTACAAGAATGAACAAACTGCTGCTATGCTAGTCAACAGGCCTGTCAGGGAGACTTTACGGCATAAGTGGTCATAAGCTATGGATACTAACATCTGAAAGGAATGAGCTAAGAAAAAGCAGTAAACGTGGGCTAGCAGGAATTCTAAACAGCTACTTAAGTAGGACAAGCTTAGCTTGCTATCTCGCAAACTATAAATGTCAAGCCTTGCAAAAAGATCAAACGCACACCAGCCACCATTTAAAGAAAAATGTTATCTAAAGCATACAAGTTAGTTGTTCTTTATATTGTGCGTGTGTGTGTGCTGTTATCACTGCTGCTGGGCATGGTAATAGTATAACAGCTTAATTTCACACTGAGAGTGTTTGATGGTGCTGCTATTCTGAGTGCACGGGTGCGCAGTCACATGGTATTTTTCATATTTTGCGGGCTTTCGAACTCATTACATGACAGCCGAGACACCCTGTATACGCACACATACACCACATTTTCTATATTTAGTGTCTTGCTTGCTTGTACTACAGTGTTGGTCTGGCATATAAACTGGCATTATGAAGAGGTGTTGTCAATCCGCGGTTTTTTAGTTCCAGGAATCCCGGACATCGTTTCTTGTTGCCAATACTCACAGCCGTAATATGCCATATTTTTAGAGCTCATTTGTGAATTTCGTATGGGCACTAGTAAATTTACTATTCTTCATTTGGGGCCTGTTTTGGGGCCAAGTTTATATTTAAGAAAGCAAGAAAAGCAAAACAGGGTCCCCTGTCTGACTTCTTAAACCTGCAGGAATAATCAGGCCTCCCCACGCTAGCACCATCCACTTATTGATGTGATGGAAAGCGAAATATTGGCCCCCAAAACGTGAATGCTTCATGAGCAAACATCATGAACATTTTCATTTGTCTCTGGCGAAGATAATTCTTGCTGTGATTGTAGATTAAAATGCCTGTCTACAGAACACTTTCTGAATTTCTGAAATGAAAAGTTGACATCTTGAATAATAGAAATTTTTTTTTGTATATTTCACCAAACAGTAGCATTTTCTGGCTTCGACTGTAGTATTTTTCAACTGCTAGTGTTGGCAGGTCAGGGCAATGAAAATGTTTTTGACGGAATGCAGGAGGGCATTTGACCTTAGGACAGAAAAGATGATTACAAATAAAATTCAGTATTTTAATAGACCAAGTGCAAGTTTTTCTGACATCTATAGCGTTGCAACACCTGCTTTGTGTGTACATAGATCTTAATTCAGGAAATCTTAATGTGTCTCTTTCTTGTCTTCATTATGCAGGTAGACATCGGAGGAGGTGCACTTGCAGAAAAAACAGTGCTCAGCCACCTCCATGCACATTGCAATGGCCTGCCTACAAAATTTGCCCGCAACTTGTTGCGGCACGTCTTTGGGGACGAGGAGTTACGAGGAAAGTCCCTGTACAGGAAAGGCTCGAACACAAACAAAGATGGCCCATTGAAGGAAGCGCTTGACCCGTTAAGGCTGAACGCAGTCATAGGTATGTAATAGTTTAAACCACAAAGACAGGTACATAAAAAGGTGATCCGTGTCTGTAGAAATACCTTTAGGCTTTAGCAAGTCGATGCACTAGTCTAGTTCTGGGTTCTATCAAGGCTGCAGTGGGCGCATTCCGATGGTGACGGAATACAAAAACACTCGTGTGCTGTGCATCGAGTGCATGTTGGAATCCCAGGGGGGTCAGAATGATTCCTGAGCCCCCGACTATGGCGTGGCTTTGATACGTAAAGCCCACAGTATTACCGCAAGAAACAGATTTTACAATGGAAAAGATGCAGATATACTGTCACGGGATGGAAATTTGTTCCCATGCAATCAGGCAGCTTTTTTTCGCTCTCTGTGGACCACATCATGTTTCTCCCTATGTATTCCATTGCATTTGATATTTGACTGTGAAAGTCATGAGCAGGATGATTACGCATGGCTCAACTAACCACTGCACCAGTTTGTCTTTTGGTGTGGCTGTTGCTATAGCTGAATGAGCAAATAAGTTTTTGAATTATCCTTAGTACCTAATCTGGCACATTATTATCACTAACCTATGTGAAAAGTTTGTTCCCTCACCACCTTGTAATAATGGCACTAGCCTAGAAGTAGGCTCTTGCAAAAGCTGTGGAGGCAGTTTTGGTATTGTACACAATTGCACGCCGTTTGTGGTCTGAGAATTGGGTAAGTACAGTGTGTATTTCTGTGGTTGATTACTAAGAAAGCTTTGTTAATTTTTTGTTCTTTCTTCCACACAGGATACACATGCGGTCACTTCAGCACCACGACCCTCCACCTCAAGAACAGCCTCTCCTCAATGAGAAGTAGGGAGATAAAATGAAAGAAAATCTGTTCGAGCAATTGCTGCTCGAGTTGGATGACATGATTGAAAGCCATGGGAGAAATGTTGTGTTGCTACTAAACAACTGTGGCGCACATGGCGTTAGTCAGAAGATAACATCTGTCGAGTTCATGTTCCTGCCTCCCTATACAACAGCAGGCCTGCAGCCATGGGACGCAGGCATGATAGCCAACTGTAAAGCTTTGTATCAGCGGTGCATGCTTGAGTGGCTCATCTTAGTCATTGACTGCTCAGCTCCTGGCACGTAGGGCCATGCAGAGGGGCTCCCTAATTCGAAGATCAGCTTTTTTGAAGGCCATGTGCTTGGTGCGTGGTACGAAATGAAACAGTCCACCATACACAAATGCTTCAAAAATTTCCAGTCCCAGCTGGAACGGACTATTCATTCTGGAACAAGGCCTGGGTTGGCTGCACGAATGTTATTGACCTGCAATGCCTGGGGCATTGTTGCAAGTGAATGGTCATCGCCGCGAGTGGGGGGTGGTAGGGCTTTTGACGTGAATATGCGCGTAATGGAAGCAATCAATACCATCGGCAGAGGGGCAACTGCACTGACTGACTTTTGGTCAGTAATGACTGTTTCACACAGAGGTTTGCACCTTAAAACATTCCAAAAGATCTGAAATCAAAATTCAGGTCTGCTGGTAAGGTGGCTGTGGCAAGTGTCTTTTGTGATGCTATCGCAGCTGTGTGGAAATTTTACAGCGAAATGGAGCCGGCATTCACAAAAAATGTGATCATAGTCTACGAAGCGACATGGATGACAAATGGTCATTCAGCCCATATTGGTGTGGGCTCAATAACTGAATTTGACGCCGAGCTGGTGCTTGACTGTGTTGTGATCTCCAATAGATGCCATGGATGCCCACTTGGGCCGAAAGAAGACGAAGGCTATAGTGAATGGAGAGACTCACGTGTGTCAAAAGAACACCGATGCAAACTCAATCTGAATTGAGGTAGAGGCAGCATTGATCTTGTTCAGAAGGTCACTGGAAAGGAATGACCTCCGCTACACATCCATTGTTTGTGATGGTGATAGCTGTACTTTTCAGGCCTTTTGTCAAGACAAGGCCATACGGCTTCATTACATTCAACAAAAAGAACTGTATCAAACACGTAAAAAAAGAGGATGGGTAGAGCCCTGCGCACACTTGTCTCAAAAAGCTCAAATAAACCAATTGGAGGGAAGGGTGGCCTGACCCAAGACCTAATCAAAAAGCTTACTAATTATTATGGTATGGCCATATGTAACAACAGTGAGGTATACAAAGGGCCATAATGGGAACCTTCAATCATGTCACTCCAACAGATGAAAAGCCTCATCACGAGCTCTGGCCTCCAGGACTCCTGAGCTGGTGCAGACACCGGGCTGCTGAAGCTGAAGTTAAAGCTCCGCCACAACACAAGTACAAATTGGCAAGACATGTCGCAGCTGCATTTCTGCCCGTGTATCAATGCCTCTCAGATCCTCAACTACTCAGCCGCTGCCAAGGCAAGAAGACTCGGAATGCAGGCGAGAGTCACCACTCTGTCATATGGTCAATTCTACCAAAACAACAAAATGCTTCGTTGATTGCAGCAGCAAGAGCTGTCAATGAGGCAGTCTGCAAGTACAATGCCAGAACTCTTCATGCATGCAGAGTGTTTTGTGCTTCACTTGGCTTGAAGCCAGGAAAGCATTCTATTAGAACAGCTGCAGAAAACCATGACCTACAAAAAAAAAGGGGTCATTTTATGTGTCACTTGCCACATAAAATGGCAAGTGACACATGCCCCGAGCACGGCACTGGACCACCCGATTTGAGGCAGTCTGTTACACCACAAGTGAGGAACAGTGGCTGAAAAGTAAACTCCCTGCTCAGCTGTGGCGAAGAGCCTACCTCAGGGGAGAGACAGGGAGCAGTTCAGTGCACCTGCACGAGCTGTGTCTAGCGATGTGTGGAATGTTTTTGGAACTTTGGCTTCTACCCCTACACTTCCAAACACTGGTTCCCAGCGACTGATGGAGAAGGTGGAAGAGCACCTCTAAGCGCCTGTTTGGCCCCGCTTGGAGAATCCTATCCTGCGGTGGAAGAATTCCGGCGAAGTCGTGTACCTGTGACTGTCCCAGCTAGCTCGGCTGTGCCTCTCTCTGCCAGCAACCCAGGTGCCAGCAACTCTCAACGAGAAACATAACTTACGTCCGTATCACGTCTAGATATGACAACCGTTTTGGAAGTGTAAATACCTTCCGACTAAACAGGCCCTTCCCGTGGCGACGGCCAACGAGCTGATCGCCCACTTTCCGGTTAAGGAAGAGGAAGAAATCCCTTGGACACGCCAACCGATGAGAGTGCAGCCACATTTGCTAGCACCTCAAGCGAATATCTGCAACGTGGTCGAGGCAGAGGGCAAAGAAGAGGCCCATCACAAGGAGGAGGACGTGGACGTCCTAAAAGTGAAGCCAGCCAGGGTGATGGAGGTAGAACATCTTTTACCCCTCAACCCGAATTCTCAAGCATGCAGTCAGACGTTCTAAACCGCGACTGCTTTGTTCTTGAGGGTATGGCGTTTCACCAACTTACTCTCCCAGACTACATCTCTCCAGAGATGACTGGTCTCAACACACTCATCGACACAATATACGTGAGATTAAGTGCGACAAACACTTATTTTTCAATAAACGTTACCAAGAGCATATTTTCGTACTATTGTTGTGTCTTTGGATACGCTCGTGTGCTCAAGCTGTCTCAGACCAGTGACAGTCCGTTAACTCACAACGAGACTGCTTTCGTTGACTTCTTAGACAGCAGCTCTTTCAAAGTGCCTGAGCTACTAAGCATCAACCTTTCCGCTTTCGGTAGAACCTTTCTCGCAAGCGGAACAAAATTTAGGTTTAGGATGGCTCCCCGAGCCTACACGAGAGTGGTTGGCATTCAAGGCTTTTTCAAAAGCCATGTAGATACTGACACGCACTACCTATATGCAGCTTATCCCTGCTTTAGTGTTCCGAGCAATTAGTGTTTATACACAGCAACATGCACTACGAAGGAAGGCTGAGTGAGCAGTGCCCAGTGGTATGAATAAATTTAACAATGAAAAGTCTCGCGCCTCACTTTTACAATGGTTCGAGAAATATAGTGGATAAGACAGCCAGCTAAGATCATTGTAACAAGATAACGTACTTCACTTTTTCAATTCTACTGTTGTGAAATGGTAGTCTCAAATATTCACTTCGCTTCAAAATTATTTGAATTAGGACAACTATTTGCTTCGTATTCACTTGGAAATGAAAAACCACTACAGTCGCCAACCGTTTATTCGGACGCTGAAAATTCGAACATGCTCATTCATTTGGACACCCTCACGGCACCGCCACTCGTCCCATTGAAGTAATTACCCCGACCGATAGTTAGGACGCCCTACAGTGCGCCGGCCGTTCGATTTTTCGGACTCCGGCTGCCTGGTCAGGTGCGACGTTGACCACCACGACAAGCTGACCACGATGTTTGCATTTTATTTATTTGTTTAAATATATGTTACAGGCCTCAATTGAGGCATTAACTAAGGGGGGCAGAACATAGAAAACACACAGAAAATACATAGAATATTTGACATACATAAAACAGTAGCAATTGACATAACTCAACCGGATCCTCAACCAGAGTACTAACGCAACATAGTGAGATAGCGGTAAACGCGGCGACATAACAGTACCATTGCTACAATAAGGTGCAACAACGTAGTGTAAATACAAGAATGCGTGGTGCGACAATCATAAAATTTCACATTTTATTAGACATATAGTCTGTCAAGGCGTCACGGAATGAATCATGGTTGGACAGGCATGCAATGGTATCCGGGAGGGAATTCCGAAACCTGACCGCACCGAGGAAGGGCAGAATATTGGAATGCTTGTGTAGAACCGTAAAAGTGGGCAGAGCTGAAATGATTATGAAGCCTGTGTCACGTGGAGTAGGGTTGTTTCAAGCATGCCGGTGCTCGAGTGGAATGAATGAATTTGTGAAACAGTGTCAACAGGGCAATGTCTCAGCGAGTGTTCAGGGATTGTAATGAAAGTTTAAGCTCGGTTTCCAGCACTGAAAAGGTGCACTTACTATGGTTGGATAGCTGGTGTTTATATCCACGCAGCACCTCCAAGTTACAATTGCCGATCTCGAACGCTGTACTTTTGTTGGCTGCCCGTAATGGTTGCCGTGTTTCGGATTTAGCCAGTTTGGCATCCACTGACTGTCTACCACGGTAAAAACTGCAGGCCAGGCCAAGCCAAGCCAGTGAGCTCGGAAATCGGTACTCGGCCTTTGCGTTGTCTGTTGTTTCTCGACCCAGGCCTTGTCGACAGCTACCTTTAGAGTCTCACTCTGTTGCTTTGTGTGCTAGGCCTGATCTGCTTCTACACGATCTCGTCCAGTCGTCACGTAGTATGGAATGACACAACCCCTGCCATCTGCACCAACGAGACGTGGCAATTACCAGACTCTGAAGTCTGCAGGGAAGCAGAAAAATTTTCGCGATGGCAGCCATCTGATGCTGGAAGTGTCCCTGAGCATGTGGCTGAGCGCTAGTGCAGCTAGGCAGATACCAGTGTCTGGCGATATGCTCAGACAAAAAGCAGAGACGCTGGCCCTGCACATGAATATTACTGGATTTAAATTCAGCGATGGCTGGCTGCGGAACTTCAAAAAAAAAAAAGGTACAACCTGGCATTTAAACGAATGTGTGGCGAGAGTGGGGCTGTTGACCAAACCCTCGTGTTGAACTACCGCGCTGACAAGCTGTGTGCATTGCTGTGCCAGTAACTCTCTAGACAACGTCTTCAACTGCGATGAGACGGGCCTCTTTTATAAGATGTTGCCTGACAAGACACTTGCTTTGTCCGGGGAACCCTGCCACGGGGGAAAGCATAGCAAGGAGTGTCTGACAGTTGTCTTGGGAGGAAACATGTCAGGAACGGAGAAGCTTCCGCTCCTCGTTATAGGCAAGTCAAAACATCCTAGATGTTTTAAAAGGGTTAAGTCACTGCCTGTCTGGTATGAGATAAACTCTAAGGCGTGGATAACCCAGGATCTTTTCAAAAAATATGTACAGAAGCTTGACCAGAAATACGAGCTTCAGAACCGCAAGGTGCTGATGCTTGTCGACAACTGCTGTGCCCACTGGCACATAATCAATCTAAGTTGTTTGCCGCCAAATACTACAAGTGTATTGCAGTACATGGACCAGGGCGTGATTAAGAACTTGAAGCTTCACTACCGACCGCGCCTTTTGAATCGTGTGCTCTTGTGCGTGGACCGCGGCAAGAACTACCGTATTTACTCAAATCTAACGCGCACCTTTTTTTCCGATATAACGGGTCCAAAAATTGGGTGCGCATTGGAATTAAGTACGCCCCTAAAACTCTGATATCATATCGCCATTGGCATTCAAAATGGCCGCCTTGTACGCACTTCAAGCCTAGCTGTCTATGCCTAGCTGCAGTAACATCCTCCGTCTGCTGTGGTGGTACATGTGCTTAGGTTAATCTACCAGTTTTCCGTGTTTGATCTACCAGCATGAACGTGCCAACAACGAAGGTACGCCGAGTTCATCATGATGCCGCATTTAAAAGGAAAATCATCTTGTGTGCGGAGACGGACGGAAATCGGGCCGCATCACGCGCGCGCATTCAGAGTTCCAAAAACATGCGTGCGGGACTGGCGAAAGCAGAAGGAGATCTTCGCCAGCAAGGCTACACGAAAGGGTTTCAGTGAACTGAACGAAGCAGGGCCGGTTCGCCGAAATAGAAGAGCGGCTCGCAGAATACGTTCAAGAGCAGCAAGCGGCGCAGCCGGCCCGTGACGACCGATTTGCTCAAAGTCCGGGCAGTGCAGTCAGCCCTACAAACAGGGCTAACGCGGAGCGACTTCAAAGCTAGCAGGTGCTGGCTGTCAAATTTTTATGAAAAGGCTTTTCTCTTCAAAGGCGGACGAGGATATGCCAGAAGTTGCCTGAAGAATATGAAGAAAAGCTGCACAGGTTTTCAGCGGTTCGTTTTGAGCTTGCGGCCACAGGAACTGCTACCACCTCGGCCAGATTGGAAATGCCGATCAGACACCGCTCTACTTCGACAGGCCTGCCACCACAACCGTTGAAAAGAAGGGGGCGAAGCAAGTGTGCGTGTTGTCTTCCGGCCACGAAAAAACATGCATCACCGCAATGCTTTGTTGCACCACAGATGAACACAAGCGGCCCCCGTATCTTATATTCAGATGCAAGACACTCCTGAAAGGAATCGTGTTTCCGAGTGGCGTGATTGTGCGCGCAAATGAAAAAGGTTGGATGACTACGGACTTGGTCGCCAACTGGATCGATCACGTCTGGCGCAAGAGACCCGGCGGCAGTTTGGGCCTGCGTGAGATGCTTGCGCTCGACGTGTTTAGGTGCCATCTCGACCAACACATCAAGGACAAGCTCGCTGCGTGCAACACCGACCTTGTCATGATACCCAGCAGCATGACACTCGCAGGTCCAGCTGCTCGATGTTTGTTTAAACAAGCCGGTTAAAGATAGGATTCGGGCGCTCTACACCGAATGGCTTGTCAGTGGCTGCCATGAATTCACTCCCAGCAATAGAATTAAACGTGCCTCGCTGCAAGACTTCACTGGATGGGTGACAGATGCGTGGTGCACGATACCGTCCGCCATGGTCAGCAAGGCCTTTCAAAAATGTGGGATATCGAATGCCATGGACAGAACCGAGGATGAAATGCTTTGGTCCGGCAAAAGTGATAAAGAGTTGTCCGACAGCGAAGACAAGTGAACCTTGTGCCGGCGTAGTGAAAACAATCTTGACAAGATAAGCTGTTTCCTTTTGTGTGTGTTTTTTATTATCGCAACTTTAGTGCATCGAGATGAAATCCTTGTTTTTCCAAACGAGACAAAGTTGTATTGCTGTATGAAAGCGTGAGGTGCGCGGTACTTTTTTTTTTGATTGGTCATGGAAAACGGGTGCGCGTTACAATCGAGGGCACGTTAGAATCGAGTAAATGCAGTACGTTGTGAATGTGCTCTCGGCCATCAGCATCCTGTCTGATGCCTGGAAGGCAGTGACGGTAGACACAATCCGCGACTGTTTTCGCCATGCAGGATTTGTCCTTGATAGTGAGGACAGTGCCACAGGCCAGGACTCCGTGGCTGAGATGCTGCCTGACGCAAGCATTATGGACGACCTCCTTGCCCGTACGATATCCCCACCGTTACGTTTGAACAGTTTGCGAACTTCGAAGGTGCCGTCCAGCCCTGCGCCGAGTTGGATGATGAGGAGATCGTCCGTCAGGTTATGGAGCCATCGCAAGTGGACAGCGGCTCTGATGACGACGCACCACCCACACCACAGCCATCGAGTGCGTACTTGGCGCAGGCCTTGGCGACGTTCTTGTCTACTTATTGTAATGGTCAGACACTGTCGGATATACAGGCTGACCTGACCGCACATAAATGTGCGCATTTTTTCCGACCACTGGGACCATAAAGGTACTTTTTTCTGGCGAATACCTTTTTTCGGACTCTCGAGTATTCCGACTTTTCAGCGGTTCCCGTCGAGTCCGAATGAACAGTCGGCGACTGTATTCGCACATGCCTACATCTGAGGATACAGCTCTAGCAATGTTTCTAGACCCAAGATTTAAGGATGCCTGTTACATGGAAAGGGCTGAGAAGAAGTGGGCCTGCGCTGTTCTCACCAAAGCTGCAGAGGGAACACTGCAAGTTGTATGCTGTGAAACATCAAGTGAGAGTGGTACAAGTTTAGATAGCTCCGAAGATGCTTTTGTGTGGGGGGGCCTTGGCAAGCTTTGCTTCAGATGGTTCTCAGAAGTCTGGCCCTTCCATCGATGACGACAGCTATCAGAGGACTCCCCCCCCTTCCTCGCTGTGAGAAACCACTTGAATGGTGCAAGAGAAAAAGGCGTTCACCCGTCCCTTGTAAGGGTAGCCCGCAGGTACCTTTCAGTGCCAGCAACCCAAACAACAAGTGAAAGGCTGTTCTCGACAGCAGCTGCCATTGTAACCTGTAGAAGGAAGCACCTTCTTCCCCAGCATGTGGAGCAACTAGAGTAAAGCCTCGTTATTAGAGTAATTCGGCATCCTCGCTCCCTCCCGTCAAAAATGTACACAACCCCATGGCAGTAGACCTTCGTTAATTTGGCACAAAACTGCACACGCACAGGTTAATTCGGACTAGAGGCAGGCCAACGATGGTGCTGGTATACAACTTAAACGAGTTTTCAGAGCACGCATCACTGCCGTCATCGGTGTCGCGTCGATGCGCGAGGTGTTACTGCGCTGTTGCTCTCTGCTGCGGTGGCGGTAACGGCTAAGTGCGCGAAGTACGCGGCCAAGGACTTGGCGACCACAGTAAAAATTCACAAGGCACTGAAAGACAGCACTTCCAGAGAAGAGGTGATGCGCCAGTTTGACATAAAAAGAAGCACACTATCGACATATGTCCACAATGAGGCACAAATAGTGGAAGTCCTTTAATGCGTGTGGTGCAAATAGTCTTTATCTGTGATATTTCTTTACTTGAAACATGTTATTAAAGGATTTTCTGTGATTTCTTTGTGTGTGTTGTAGCCTTTTAACTAGGAGAAGGGAGGAACTTTTTCACTGCGTGTGGAGCTGCTGATCTTTATGTCATTATGTTTTTTACTTGAAATATGTTACCAAAGGATTTTCGGTGATGCATTATGCATGTGTGTCTTGTAAGTGTTACCTGTTTAGAATGGAGCACCTTCACGTGTGAGCAGCTAGTCTATACACAATTTTTTTTTTACTGGTAAACATAAATTATGTTTGCCCTAGAACCTAAACTTAATCTTCAACTATGATTTAACTATTCTGAGCCAACTGTGCTGCTTAATTGGTCTTGTTTAGAGAGGGGTACCTGTTTCATCTGGTCAACCTGTTAAGGGGGGAAGAGGTTTTTTAGACATAAATGTTTTATTATTTAAGTTAGGATGATGAAAACTTCAGTGATCATGTATTTTCATGGGTTCACATCAATTATGAACTCAGTTTTTATGTAGACCATGCCATTAATTTTTGAACTAATTATTCATGAAAACGTCATTTTATCACATCTTTAGAACTGGCTGCACCGATCCTGCTGAATTAAATGTCATTGGATTCTACAGATATCAAAGAGTGCAACAAGATTAATTTTATGGTTCTAGCTTTCCTAGAACAAAAGTTATGAACCTTCAAAGTTCACATTTGAATGACTGAGAAGAAATACTTTTCTTATTTCACCCTTTCTAAAAATCTAACTTCCCACAGTAACATTTGACATCCCTTTTGCACTCACTAAACATTCATATTTTCAGCAAAACAAAAATGATCAAAATTGAGTGTACCAAAGGTGAGAAAAGCCTGTCAGAAGACTAAGGTAACGAAAAAAATGAAACTGGAAAAATAGCAAAAAACAAAACTCAGTGTATTCAAGGATTGCTACAAAAATAAAGAGTGCCATACTTTGCACATAAATGCCTTAAAAGGCACCAGGTGAATAGTCTGCATCACATTTCTGTCGTTGCCGCTGCTTTGCTTGTTGGAAAAACCTGGCCGAGGCTGCACGTTTCCACTCAGCACTCATGATTCGACGGGAATCTTTCTCTTGTGCCCTTCGCCTGCCCTTGGAGTTTTGTTCTAATTGAAGTTCTCTAAGAATACGGGTTGAGGCTTCCTTCACTCCGGAACTGAAATGCATCACAGCTTCGGCAACTGCAGTCTTGACGGCAATCAGTGAGGCATGTTTGTCTTTTAGCACAAGAGACCATAACTGAATGGAGTGCCTTGTTTGTGTTTTGCGTCTTTCCTCTCTGGCACAGTTTCAGCAACTCCATGTCAGAAAGTCGCTCGTAGACTGGAAGCAGTGCTTCACAAACATTTTGAGGAAAATTGTAGCTGTGTCTCGGCAGTGGTTCTCCCCTTGCAGCGGCAGCATTCTGCTTGCACCACGAGCCACTGCCACTCGGGCACAAGGTGTGGTTGACACTAGTGTACCGTCCGTCTCGGCCGTACGGAGGCTTGCGGGACTCGTTCGCAAAGCAATCTTTTGTTTGCTGTTGTCGACGTGCGTAGGAAGATGCCTTGAAGTTTGGTTTGCTTCCGTTTTGTGTACGGACAGTGTTCAGCATGAGGTACTGCTGTGTGCCTATGTGCACATCAAGTGCAAGAAAGAAGGACGCCGGAGTTACATTCCACGAGATTCCTGCCGACCTCGAGTTGCGCCAACGATGGCTAAAGGTGATCTCGCGAAAGAACTGGGAGCCGAACACATCTAATTACTCTGTCGTTTGCAGTAAGCACTTCGTTGCCTCGGACTTCAGGGAGAATACCAAAATCCGACAACTAAACAAGGGAGCGGTGCCCAGCGTGTTCCCGTGCTATCCCTCGTATATGAAGCCTGCACTTGCCAAGGTACGCAGTGATGCAAGTAGTCGAAAGCGCGCTGTGCAGCTTGACTGTGGCCAGGAGAAGGATAGCAAAAAACGGAAAGCAGCAACTGCTACTACCTTCGACGAGAATGAAGACCCTGGTTGCCCTGGCGTCGCGTCATTAGCCGTTGCGCGACCAGCCTATGCACTGACTAAGAGGCCAGCATGCTGGAACGCAGCTCTTACTTTGAGTGGGACAGTATGTGCTGTAGCAACGGCAGTGCATACCAAAGTGTTACCTCACAGAACAGCGGCGTTTGCGAAGCGAACATTTTCAACTCAGACGGAAAGGACCCTAAGTTCAAGCAGTTTCGTAGATTGCCGAAAACAGAGAGCCAAAGGGAAAGTCCTTCGGTTACAGATCATCAGGTTGCAACAGACAGTTGACAGTTACAAAGAACAACTTCGCAAGCTGAAGGAGGACTGCAATGTGAGTGCCTTTGTGGACCTTGTAGCCGATGCGCACCAAAATAAGGCAAATGCTGTATTCATTGTGGACCAAGTTATCAATTACAATAGGAAGAGACCAACGTGGTCTGAAAATACCGTGGGATACTGCGTGATCTTGAGGAATCTCTCGACCAAGGCCTATGAGTATGTGCAGACTGAACATCTTCTGCGTTTACCATGCAGAAACACTTTGCAAAAGTATATTGGATCGGCAACTGGGGAAATTGGCTTCAGCCCTCTGGTTCGCGGCAGGCTCAAAACAAAGCTTCAGGGACTAACAGCATCACAGTCAAAAGTGCGCAGTTTGGTAGTAGACGAAATGCAGATCAAGCAAAAGCTTGAATATAATAAACAAAGAGACGCTTTTTTGTTGGTGATGTCAATATGAGCATTGATCTGGAGCATCTAATACCAAGTGACAGCGACCAGTTAGCAAATTCATTGCTTTGTTTCTTGCTTTGTGGCCTGTCGACACGTTTTAAAATACCTGTCGGGTACTTCTTTACTAAGGCCTGCACAGGAGCCGAGCTTGCGCAGACCATTTGTCACGTTGTCAAGAAGACAGAGGAACGCGGTTTTGAAATAGTTCGTCTTGTTACTGATAACCACAAAACAAACGTCGCTGCCATGGACCATATTAAGCAAAGGAACGGCTAAAATATCTGCTCCACATCCAGCGGATCCTTCAAGACTCCTTTATCTTGCTTTTCACCAATCCCACATTATTAAGAATATGAGATCACAATTTCTTGCGAAGGACATAGGTGGCAAGAATTCTCGCCTCTATTGCTAACTCCGCCCTCTCCTTCCTGTCCGCCCTGGCAAAGGCATTGAGGAACTGCCGACGAAATTCCTCCCATGACGTCAGTGTCGCCTCGTGGTTCTCAACCCATGTTTTTGCGGAATCTTCAAGAGCGAAGTACACGTAGCGTAGCTTACGCTCGTGGGTCCAGTTGTTGAGGTTGGCGACCCGGTCACAATAGTCAAGCCAGTCGTCGGCGTCCTCTGAAGCACTCCCATGGAACGGATTTGGCGTCCGGGTCTGATTGACGACCACGAGCGATGCTGCAGTAGCGGCAGGAGGTGGTTGGTTCGTCATTCTACTTCGTTCGGGTAGCAGACCGTGCTGTGGCTGGAGTCCCTGGACACGTCGGCTGGTACGTACGTGCACAGGGGTAAGCTCGGCCGAACTACTCGCTGGGCTTAGGTCTGGGGTACGCTCCGGAGATCTTAACATCGACCGTATCCAGCACCTCCACCAGAAATGTGACCCAGCTAGTACAGCTAGAATTGTTGACCAGCAACAGATAGGCAAAAAACACGGCAGCCTTCAATAATGGCTGGACCTCGGAGAGCGCGCGCGCAACCACGAACTTTGTCGTTCTTGCCTCAAGGGGCCAGTGTCGCCACGTGCCAACTTATTTCGCGCCAATATAACTTGCTGTCACGGCTAAAATACTGATCTAGGACGCATGAAAATTGGCAAGGTTATGGATCAGCAGTGGCAGAATCCAAAAAAAGCATTTTCAAAAAAACTTATTTTTTCGCTATTTTTGGTCTCAAAGACCCACTCTTCCCCCTTGAAAAGCAATAATGTGGTATGTGTAGCATACAAACTACATTGTGGCAAAATGCACGAAAACATATGCCTTGGGTAAGAGCAGCACAGGTTTGTGCATTTATGAGGTAGTTCTTTCTTCAATAATTATATCAAAGTGTTTACTCATGCAGCGAGTTTATTGAGTACTTCGTATAAGTGTTCAGCTTCCATGCACTGTTTATGGCTCTCGTATTTCTTTCAGGACAAAGAAAGTTTTGTTGATAAGCTTGGCCTACCTTATTTCGACAGAGTTTCAGTGCACAATGACTGTAATGCAGACTCAAAATAAATGGAAGAGTTTGGAGAGGGCATATAAGCGCAGCAAGTCAAATAACCGCTCATCTGACCACTCCCTGGTTACCTGCGAGTACGAGAAGTCAGTACAGGCCAGTACTGCCATTAGATCGTAAAGCTCATTATATTATTCCTAGGGAATTGGCTTAACTGCTGGAATGAGAACATCATATCACACGGACAGTCCTCCAAGTGCCAGGGGAGACTCTTGAAAGCAACGGGTGCAATGGTCCTACTTGAAGTGCAATTGTTTCTGAGCCCGATTTCCTATGCTTCAGAGAGGGCAAAAGAACAAAAGAAGAAAATCTACCACCTCTGTGGAGGCTCTTGAGTACAAGGCTGCGAAGCAGGAGCACGAACTGAGATTTGAGAAAAAAAATAGCACTTCTGGAGTGCCTTGTTAGTGCTGTAGAGGCATATGCTGCCATTAAATAAGTTTTGAGCATGAGTGAACTTTTATTTTTTTGTCAAACTTAACAAGAATGCTTCACATTACCTTCCACATGAAGATAGTGCTCTTTAAGGAGGGACGCAGCTTCTGAAAACCGAAAAATCGTGTTGCTGTGCAACAAGAACTTGGCTCTATGCCAGCAACCGAGAGGAAGTTCCAAGCGATGGAGCCTGATCCCGAAGCTGCCACCGCTACAACTGAAGGCGAGAAATTTTTCCTCGTGCAAGTGGATGCCCTAGGCGACCTGCTGTCCAAGACCCTATGCCAGCGCTGCCTCGCGACTGGGATGTAAGTCCAAGGAGGCACCCAGCTTGGACTTGCCATGAAACTTGAGCTGGTATGCCCACATCGTGGAATGTAGTGTCAAGCGCCTGGTTTTCTGCTAGTCAGAGCGAATCAATGGCTCTCGATGTAAATGTCAGAGCCATTACGGCCATGAAGAAAATAAGGAAGGGACAGACTGCCCTCAATGACCTTTAGACAACTATGAATGTATCCCACCGAGGCCTGCACCATAAGACCTTCCAAAAGTACCTGAAGAAATTCAAGGAACCAGAGGGCATGGAGCAGTTCTATTCAGAATCGGCTCCTGCTGTGAAAAAGGTCTACAAGATGGACACATCCTTCTGCAGAGACATCACTGTGAGTTACAATGGAACATGGCATAAGCGTGGACACATGACCCATATTGGAGTTGGGGCAATAATTTAATACCATATGGGCGTAATCTTGGACGCCATTGCATTATCAAGTAGGACCAAAAGCCTGGAGACCCAGGATACGTAATCTGGCAGGAGGATCATGTGTGCCAGAAAAACACTGACTCTAATACCCCTGTTACACGGGCGACCTTAACCCTGGTTAACGTAACCGCGGTTATCGCTAAACGCGGTTACACGGCAGGCGAAACTGCGCTTAGCCGCTAACCACAGTTGACCGCAAACCCGGCTTGGCAACCTCGGTTTAGGGTAACCGACGTTTCGGAAACGGGCAAAATGGCGGACGGTACTTCTCCCGAGTGCAGCGCTGGCACTTCCCAGATATATTCCCAAAACCGTATCGTTTGGCCTGACGCGACAACTGAGGCACTGATACGCAAATTTCGGAAGATAATCCGGCCGCTCTGCGCTCAAATAGTCGAAACGCACGGCTCTACACAGAGATGACGGCTACGCTCAACGCCAGTGTTCCCGCCAGCGAAGGACCATACTCGACGAAGGAAGTGCGCCTGAAGCTCGACAACATGAACAAACGTTATCGGTAAGTGAATAATGGGAAAGACCCCGTGCAGGGGAGTATGTACTGGTCAGAGGACGCGGTGCCTGCTTGCTACACGAGATGCCAGCCACTAATGCCTGGATAACCCAGAAATTCAACCAACAAAAGGCGCGGGCGGGAAAAGCCTCTAGCAAACAGCAACGCGTGAACATGAGAGAATGCGAACCAGTTATGCCATCGCCGCATGTCAACACTAGGGCTTTATGGCATTGATACGCGTGCCGGATTATTTTTAAGCTTGGTGTAATTTCAGCCGTAGTCATATGTTTGTAAGGTGCATGGGCAACTCGCCGTATGGTCTCTCTGCTGTCCAGGCCCACCGAATATGGGGTCATAAATTGGCCTCTATATCTGTGCAGATATTCAAACCATGGACAAGCACTGCATACCACCATGGAATGCGAGTTGAGCATTGTGTGCTGTCATGCGAAATTTTTATATGGTTTTTATCTATTGCATCACCCATATTCCTGTGCCTATGTCCTGTGTAATTTTTCTGTTTGTCTTTTAACATGTTTCTTTGCTCCGTGCCTGGTCAGCTCCTCTGGTGTCGCTCCTGACCCTCACGTCCGATTGGCCTCCGGACGTGGGTTTCACGGCTGGGGTTTCTGGTTCCCCTAAAACCAGAATGCATGACCATTGAAGGAAAAACAAATTCACTCACCGCCATATCGCAACATCCTCTGTTTGAGGCCGCACAGGCCGCCTGGGCACAGACTGTCCCGGCGGTAATGCCCTTGAACAGTGGAAACCCCAACCATCTGGACCAAAATGCACACCAGGCCATCGGTGGTGCACACCGTCTCCATACGTATTGGCAGTGGGCGGAGCCTCTCAGACTTGTTGGCGTCAAGACACACATGGTGCCCAACCCGCACTCTGATTTGGCCCCCCACCTTCCGGTGCGGATGGCGCGCAATGCGCAGCATATTGCTGGACCCACCAATGATCTAGAGGTCACTCCTCTGTTTCAGCAATTGTTGTCGCTCAATGAGACATCCGTAGGCGACTTCCAAGCAGGCCGCCTTTTTTCTGTACCCATGGCGAAGGATTCCCGATCCATGGCGTACCTTGTTGCCGCCCTAGCCCAGGGGGTTTCCGGCACCAAGGATGAAACCCCGTTCCTCACAGCGGTGTTGATTTCTGAGTGTCTGGTGAAAACATCCAAGCTCCCACTTCTCACCCAGTTGCCGGTGAGGGTGTGTGGGAACCTCCGGGTGACAGGCGTCAAACGAGAAATGGTAAAGTATTCGTCTCCTGCTCCCGATGGTAAGATCATGGCTGCCGATCTGGCCAGATTCATGGCCTTGTACGCCAACATCGGTGAGACGGAGGCGTTTTTTTTTTTCAGACTTCACACGTGCCCCACGCCAGTGTTCCCGCCAGCGAAGGACCATACTCGACGAAGCAAGTGCGCCTGAAGCTCGACAACATGAACAAACGTTATCGGTAAGTGAATAATGGGAAAGACCCCGTGCAGGGGAGTATGTACTGGTCAGAGGACGCGGCGCCTGCTTGCTAGACGAGATGCCAGCCACTAATGCCTGGATAACCCAGAAATTCAACCAACAAAAGGCACGGGCGGGAAAAGCCTCTAGCAAACAGCAACGCATGAACATGAGAGGAATGCGACCAGTTATGCCATCGCCGCATGTCAACACTAGGGCTTTATGGCATTGATACGCGTGCCGGATTATTTTTAAGCTTGGTGTAATTTCAGCCGTAGTCATATGTTGTAAGGTGCATGGGCAACTCGCCGTATGGTCTCTCTGCTGTCCAGGGCCCACCGAATATGGGGTTGTAAATTCACAACTTGCGGGAAAACGCGCGCCATCTACAGTGCATCACCGAAAGCTGCAGCGCTTTGGGTGCGAGGCTATCTGTTTGGAAAACTGGCGAGAGTAGCAACGCCATTTACTTTGTGGATGCGCATTCCTCGTGCTTGCGAAGACGTAGTGTATTTTCGTGCCCTGCGCTAGCGAGGATCATATGCTTACAGTATGATTGAAGAAGACCCGATACCATTCGCATTTTCAGTGAACGGATGGACAACAGACCTGTCGCAGTGTACGATAAGTAGCGATTGTGTTTGGCGGTATTTACACTCAGTTACACACAGTGTGCGTCAAGCGCATCGTGGCTGGGCTCTCAAAGAAGAAGGGTACGTGATGAACGCTATGCTGAACGTCAGTACCGCTGACGCAAAGCTCGGCCTTGTGCGGGCGGCGTGCAAACCGTCTATGAGAGCAGGTGTGTACACTGTGTCGGCATGGTACCTCCGAGCCTCGGGCAACATCGCTGGAGCGCATTGCGAATGTGTTGCAGGGTAAGAAACTTTTTACTCAGCTGTTTTTTGAAAATGCAATATAGACGCGCTGAACCGTTGGGACTTTGCCGAATAGCTATCATTTTATAGACTGTTGAAGTTAGATAAACTGTTGCAAGTCAGCGCTGTGTGCGTGTCGCTCTCTCGTGTCCCTGTTTTGCGCTGTTTTTTTTTTTTCAAGCTATCATTTGCAAAGCTCCGAAAATCAGCTAGCTGTGATGCAAAGCAGAACCTTTTCTGCCGCAACATTTGTTACTTTCCAAACTTTCTGGAGAGTAGCTTGCCCCAGCAACGCTTCATTCCTCCGTCGCGACTGCTGAAGCGGTTATCGCTGTTTAGGAAACTAACTACGGTTTCGGGAAGGCGTTGACCTGTCCCGGTGATCCAGTGACCTTTACAATGGTCCTGAAATGCTTGAGAGAACCGAACATATGAAGCGCGCCGGCGAGTATCTTGCTTTTAGCACATACGTGCATGTGAATGCAGCTTCTCTCTGATTCTCTGTAATATTTCACAGCGCGGCAGCAGCGTAGAAGGTTCACGCTCGCACTTTGGGCACTTGCACTATCATCGTTTGTTTCCGTGATTGTAAGCCGCGTACATGACATGATCGATGGTCGTGCGATAAATAAAAAATGCAGGACGCTGCTCGGTTGTCGAAACGTTCGGTGATTTCGCGGTTAAATGGCGATTATATGCTGCGCGATCGACAGTCGCGCAAGGTCAATAGATTAAAAAAAAAAACGGGAGGAGCATATCATTCTCGGGCGTCCCAAATTTTTGAATTATGCACCATTTTTGAGTATGTTAGGCGCACTGGAAGAAAACGGCGGGATGGTAGATCGCGCTTCACAGTATTTTTAGGTAAAATACTGGTCGCTTTTTCAGGTTGAGTGAGACCTGCCAGCACGTTGCCGGCCTCTTATTCGCCGTTGCCGACAAGGGGGCTGTGCCAGACGAAAACAAGCCGTCGTGCACGGACTTGCCATGCAAGTGGATTGTTCCTTCAGAAGGTTTGTATTATTCTGTATTTTTTTTTGCTAAATAATTCCTTTAGTTAAGCTTCAAGCTGTGGGTCATGATTTTTGAAACGTCGAAAATCACCACATACTTGCACACTCAACCTGCCTACTGGTGCATTTATAATGCTAAGCCGTTATGGAAAGTAGAATATGATTGTGGGGCCTGCTTCTCTGCTGATTATGGCCAAAAGTACATTGAAAAATTGTTTAATATGCTCATTTTTTTCATTTCAGCAAAGAAACCAGCACTGAAGCTTCCTTTGCAGGAAATTCCTTTTCACAGGAACGTCATTAACAAGCCACCATGCCGAAAACAGCCACGTAACTACAACCCAAGCCAAAAGGTGACTCGTTATGAAGATATTGTAAAGCTGAAGACAAGGCTTGTAAGTGCGTGTCCAACACTGCATGCAGTGCGGTACATGTGCCCCACTGAAAGTGATCTAGCCACGAAAGCAGCAGCAGCATATGTACCCTTGGAAATTGGTGATGAGGACGACTTATGGAACAGTCATGCCTCAGAAGTTTTGGATCTCCACTACGAGTCCTTGAAGGCAGTGTCAAGTGCTGAAAGACAACTTATATGCACCCGCACACTCGGACAAGCTACCAATAAGAATTGGTTTATTGAAAGAACAGGCCGCTTGACGGCATCATTATTTAAGAGGGTATGTCGGGTTACAAAAACGGAGGGTTTGCTGAGGACCATACTTTACCCAAACGACAAAGCAATATCAGAAGCAATGGCATATGGGCGGACGCATGAAGACTGTGCAGTGCAGTCTTATGTGCTACTGATGAAAGCCAGAGGCTACAATGTTGAAGTAAAAAACACAGGATTGCATGTGCATGAAGAATATGGATTTTTGGCGGCATCACCCGACAGAATTGTAAAGATTGATCAAGAAGAGGGCTTGCTTGAAGTTAAATGCCCATTTTCCAAGATAGGAATGACTACTGAAACAGCTTGTGAAGATCCACGGTTTTGCTGTAAGAAGGTAGATGGAGAAGTTGTGTTAAAAAAGGACCATGCGTACTATTTCCAGGTGCAAGGCCAAATGGCTGTTACAGGACACAAGTGGTGTGATTTTGCTATTTGGACTGAGAACAGCCAGCCTGGAATGCCAGCAAACATCCATGTGCAGCGTGTGAGCTTTGATGAATTTTTTTGGCAGCAGGACATGCTGCCTGCCCTCCTGCACTTTGTAAAGCATGCACTGATTCCAGAGATGGTGACCAAACGCGTGAAGAGGCTGGGGAAGTTGTACACTTGCGGACAATATGTGTCTTACAAGAAATTGCAGCAAGGTTTTTATGTTTGCAGCCCTGTAGATGAGAGCCTCACTCTAAAGATCAGGAAGCTGAAGTAAACTGAACATCGGTTAGGAAGGTTTTTGCAGTAGCAGAAGTGGTATCTCGCTTAAGCCAAGTATGACAACCTTAGTGTTCAGGAAATTAATACAGCTATTACATTTTGTAGTATGGAATGATAGATCTTCGAGGAAAGCAAATATACTGCGCAAGATTCGGACAAGGACGAAGTGAGGAACACTTCCTAAAGCTAATTGAAAGTTAGCGCTTGTCCGTGTCCCTCACTTTGTCTTTGTTTGAATATTGCGCAGTATATTTGTTTTCCTCGAAGTATGAACGAACTTGCCCAGCCACAACTTTTATGGAATGATAGGTGATGCTATTTCGGTGCAGTACTCTTGAAGTTAGTACTGCAAGTGAAGAAGACTGGAGGTAGGAAGGTGGACTAGCTCATTTAAAAATTCAGCAGCTTTGCACAAGGATAGTGATAAATGCAATGCTACGGATTGAGAATAGAACAGAGTAGGGTCAGGGAACAATTTGGAGTTTATAGTATCCTAGCTAAAATCAAGAAGTGCACATCGTTGGGGCACATAATGCGAAGGTAACAGCAAAAATGGTCCCCTGGGGCAAGAGAATCTATTCCAAGAGAAAGAAAGCGTATAAGTGAAGTCAAGTGAGCTGATGAGAAAAGGAAATATGAGTAAGTTGGTTGCAGCAAGCACAGGAGAGGGTTAGTTGGTGAAATATGGAAGAGGCCTTTGTCACGGAGAGGGTGTTGTTAGGCTGATGATGCGAATTTTCTGTATGAATATAACATACAGGTTTGCGATTGCATGGTGCCCCTAAAGGATATCTCAAAATTCATAGAAAGCGAATAGCCACGAGAGGCGCTGCAAGAACAGGTGTGACGTTTAAAAGAAACAATAGTTGTGGCTGTAGGAAAGGAGTGGTATCTTTTACTTTTCGAAGGGCACCTGAACTGCACCATGGGGCAAAGGGAACGAAAACGCAAAGACAAGTGCTGTAGTGGACGCCCCCACAATAATGATCACCTGGAGATCTTTACTGTGCTCCGACATTGCACAGCACATGGGCACATTCTACATTTTGCCTCCATTCAACTGCGACCACTGTAAAGCAGATTGAAATCTGGTGTACCGGGTGGTTACAGAGTCCTAAGCAGACAATTCTCTTGCTAATGATGCAGCTTTATGAAGTAGAACACTCAAAAATAAAAATACAAGCATACTGTTCATTGTCATGAACAAGCTGTGATAACACTTCTCTTTTTCATGGATCTAAGGTTAGGTCGACTGCTTTTCACTTCCAAGCAGCGACTGCAGAGTTCTCATTCTTGAAATGTTTGAATCCAGCAAAAAGATTTTTTGCTGCTATAATATATCTTATTGTATGTATTTGTCTTGTGTTTCTTTGGCGCATAATAGTGGCATTTAAAGATGTTCTTACTGCTCATGTGTTTTTGTGATGCTGTGTTGTATACTACTGCTTGTGTGCCTTTATGGCACACCAATAATAAAAATATGGGATCTCACAAGCCATTTGAATGTGGCAGCTGATGTGTTCTCTGTATGTAATGTCACAGGACCGCACACGTGACAATATACCTTTGTCTGATACGTGTGCCTTCTCTGAATAGACTGAAATTGAAACAACTTGCATTTTACACTGTTTTCATGAATTTATTTCCTTACAAAGCAGTAAAATATCAACACACTAATACAGTAAAATCTCGTTACAAGAGACACTTGGTTATAAGAGACATTTGAAAATGGTTTGGTTGGTTTTCCTATGTTCGCCATGTTAACATCACATACAGGAGACATGATTACAAGAGACATTCTGTTACTAAGGACAACTTTTTAGGTCCCTAGAGTAAGTTCTTCCCTATTTAGAAGAGACACAACCCAGACACCGTTCTTCCATCCAACCTAGGATGGAAGATCCTGTGGAAAACTGCCCTGAAGATAAAGCTTGGGCCTGCATCCAAGAGCCTGCAGATGTGGACCTCTTGTGCTCCAAAGAGCATACAGATAATGCAATCCTTGCGCAAGTAAACAGTACATGTGCGTTAGAAGATGAACCAGAATGGGGGGGAAGAGGACGACGAGGACCATGCAGGGCAGAAAGTGTCGGCAGTTGAGGCTGACGAACATATAAAAGCACTTCAAAGGTATTGCGAGCAACAGGAAAGCTTGCAAAGTGAAGTGCTTTACCTCCAGAAGTTGGGAACGAAGCTAATACAATCTGCAGTCACTAAAAACAAACTACTATGAATGACTTCTTTAAGCCATCCTGAGCAATTTCCTGTAGATGTGTTCAAACACACTTTGATGCTGATGTATAATAAAGTGGTCTAGTCCGACTACTCGGGTGTTTTAGAATTTTTGGTTACGAGACCAAACAGCAGTTTTTGCACTGAAATTGTCATCAGTGCTTAAATAGCCGCTTCACCTTTTATGAGCGGATTCCTGAAATTGCTGAGGAAGCAACACACTTGAAACACATGATCAGCAATATCAATCATGGAAATTGGGAATGGCCGGTCGAGTATACGAAAACTTTTCACGCGTGCAATAGCCCGTTCAACATGAACTCTTGCACAGGCAATGCGCCGCGTTTCATGGACTGCAGCTGGTGGCATCTGTTTTTGATGGCGCTGACGGAATGGAGGTCGGTATACAGTCACTCCAGGTGGTAAGTAGGGGAAGGTGAAACCCTTATCCACCATGACTGCATCTCCTTCTACCAACTCGTCGAGTAGTCTACTGCTTTCCAGGATCGTCGTGTCGGACACCGACCCACCCCAAAGGCGGGAAACAAATGCTATGTACCCATCAGGGGTGCACCCCAAAAGCACCTTGTATGTATTATAATGTTTGTATGGCGAAAATGTTTGCCTTTGGGCACTCAGCGACGATGATCGTTGAATTCTCACTTCAGTTGCATCGAGGACCAGTCTTGTGTCAGCAAAGTCTCGAAATGACTTCGGCAGGTACGGTTGTAAGGCTTCCCGAGGAGGCAGTGTTGTCAATTCTTTTAGCTCTCGTTGCAGCAGATTCACCCATGTAGTGAAGATGCGGCTAACCTGGCTTTCACATATTAGGAAGTTGCGTGCTAGCTCGACACCACCCATTCCTCTTCTCAGCCTAAGCAAGGTCATAAAAAACTCATTTTCTATTTCACTATCTTTTCGATGCCCACGAGGGCCATTTTCGCCTTTCTGGTTCGAACCCCAGTATGTCATTTCACTAGCGAGAGGTTTTAGGTGGTCAAGTAAGCTTTTGAAAACTTCAATGTTTGGCAGTCCGACGTAATACATGCATTTACTTGGATCATGCAGTATTTCTACTGTGAGAAGTCTTGACATGACACTGTCAAGCTTGTTTTCAAGCCTTAGGTTTCTGTTCTGAAGCCAGATAGCTTGTTTCTGAAGTTCACCGAGAGTGCGCTCCATGCGCCTCACATTGCCACAACTGCACTGTTGACAACTGCATTGTGGCAGGGTCATCTGCAATGGCCTGGTATCTGGAAATGATGCCAAAAGAAAAACTGTCACTTTCTCAGGCAGCAGACTTGCTGTGATAGAACTTATTGGTGGCCTGGTGGCAACCACTGTTTCCATAGCTGTACTGCATATGGCACAGGAAGCTTTAGAGCGTGCTCACAGTTACTACAATAGAATACCTTTATGGCTGCCAGGTTCATTTCTTAACCAATGAATATGTTGTTGAGAAGCATTACAAGAATATAAACATTGTGCCTTGCTGGGTTCAGTGCCTGATAATGCACTGCATCATTTCTTGGAAAATGTGCAGTTATGTGCTCTGTAAAATAATGAAATAGATTTTGGATATAAGGGAGTAATTATGCACCTAAGCACTGAACCAATGCAATAGATTGCATTGAATGCATATCGTGTAAAAACATTCAGTGTAAATGAGAGATGCAACAAACAAACTGCTTTAGGGAAGCGTCAGAGTTCGCATGTGCCCATGAGCTTACCATCTACAGAAACCTGCTGCAGTACATCTTTGTGGGGTACCACGTCGTCATCTGATAAACACGCAGTCATGTCAGCATCATCTAAAAGAAAAAAATGACTGTCATCACAACAGCATTGCATGGGAAGCAACCCAACTAAGCACTGGTTTTAAGTGACGCAGTGTAAAAAAGGATATCTAACCAATCTCATTGCAAAACTCCTTCCCAAGTGCTTGGTGAACTGTGTCGACAGAACTGTGTAGACAGGCATTTTCATTCATGCCAGCACCTGCAGGATGAAGTGAAGAAATACAAAACATTTCCATAGGTTGTTAAGTCACTTCAGGCAAAACCTTGGGCTTTTTTTGTTATGTGCACTTAGCAACTATAATGCTAACGCTGAGTATACCCTGACAGCCTTTTGCTACTGTGGTTTAATATATAATATACCTTTACTGGTCTTCCCTTGGTTCACCGAAGGGGCTGTAGGTTGCTGTGTGGCAGGAAGCTGATCTGCTAGGTTCTTGCTACATTGCTGCTTTTTAGAAGCAGCGCCTGTAATGAAGTTTCATGCTGCTTAGAAAAAAGCTGGTAAAGCATGTACAGACTGTTTAGGCAGAAACGAGAAATCACAATGCCAGGTGCCTCTACAAGTCCGAGGATCACTATTTACATATCCTAAAAATTATGCGCACTGTCATCACTGCAGTGAACAAACACACAGCTGTGTACACTCAGGGCGGACCACCTAGCAGCGGTGCAGACCAAACACAGCATGTATACATCCCCATCACAAGCCACATGGTACTTGCATGCTCCCGTCGAAAAGCCTACGCCTGCGTTGCTTAGCACTAGTTAGTGTGACAAGTGGTATTAATCTGCCACGGTGGCTCAGTGGTTATGGCACTCGGCCGCAATCAGAAAGACAAGGGTTTAATCACGACCTCAACGGGCGCGTTTCAATGAAGGTGAAACACAACGCGCGTCCGCGAGTTTGATAAGAGTGCACGTCAAAAACACATTAGTCCAGAACTCCCCACTACAGATTTCTCATACTCCATAAGTTGCTCCAGGGCGTTGAAAGCGAAAAGGAATAAGTGGAAACTTGCATGGTCGCTTCTCGCACCCAACGCAGCGCCTCAAGCTATCTTGGTTAGCGTGAAATGTCCGCAAAGCATACAGCAAAACAATAATATCGAGCGTTGCGCTTTTTTACCGGTCCTGAGCAGTTTTTTTTTTTTCATTTCGCTATTCTTGGGTTACTGCTCCATTCTAAACGTATTGTTGCAGCGTTCCGCGCGGCTTCTGAAACTTCGCCGCGCTCAGTCGTGCGTATGTGACTGGTAGCTTACATCAATGCCCATTTCACCCTACAAGAAGGAAACAAGTACATACAAACTGCAACCTTACATTCACCTTGTTTTTTCAGCCAACGGCTGTGCCGATCTGCACCAGCCTGGCCCGGAGTTCTCGTGTAGCAGAACACATTTGGCACGTAGTCGGGATGATTGCTGAAAGTTGACGGCTGCCCTGCAATTTTCGAAAATATTATCAAAACCCGCGAAGCTGTCATACTTGCATGAACCAGCGCAAAAGGACACGGAAAGACGACACGGACGGATGACCCGGATACCGCGCATCCGTCCGGGTGGTCAGGCCAAATCGTTTTTCACCTTGTCGATTGTTTGTGCTGGCTCATCAAAGCATAGAAAACTACCTAGCTCAACCGCATGCATTGCACAAAACTTGTCTTACGTCTATCAAGTTTGTTTCGCACTTACCTGTAATGAAATGCGCGCTACAGATGCGTGAATGTTCGTTCGGCTGCCACAATGAACCGTCTTCATTCTTCCTCTTTACCGCAGCAATCCAAGCATTTCGCTTCTCGGGATAGAGTTTCGCTGACGGAAATCTAAAAAACTTTACCGCCGCTTTGCCATAGAAGTAATTAGTGCAGCCATACGCGACGCAGTGCGCTGGCATTGTGTCGAAACGTACAGCCCTGAAACATCGAGATTGCCGGATCAACGTAATCTGGCGGGAAATCGTCTGTCGGCTTTCCAACCAAAGTGAGGGCGCTGCTGTCCCGCTTTCGTCGCGCATGCGCAGCAGGTTTCCCGCAAATTGTCCATTGCGCCCACACCCGTGTGGTAACGGGTTTGATGGCGCACCCGCTGGAGAGTCCGCTTAGCCCGCGCGAAAAGTTTCGGAGATCCCGCCATTCGAGTTACAGAACCGCGGTACAGTGGAAAAAAATGCAGCGGTTGCACAGAACGTTTGCTTTAGGAAATTCACACGCGTTCACCGCTGCTTGTGCTCATCGCGCCAGCGTTATGATTACGATGGCCATCGCAAGCACTCGCGCACAGCCTTGCGCGCATCCTTCAGAAGTTGTTTATGTTTCACCAACATCCGTTTTCGTGACACACGCGTCCAATACCAAGGATGCCTATGGAATACGATCACATGATCTATACAAGCAGGGACGGCATAAACATATTATTTGCTAAAAGTACTCTTTGTAATAGTCATCAATCTATATATTGTAAATTTTGCTCTGCTATCTGCCTTTTGGCGCTGGGTATGCTTTCCTTTCTCTCTCTCTCTCAATGTTTTTCTGCTGAATTCGGAGACTTTCGAGCGCATGTGTCACTGTATTCTGTTGTGCACACTTTTGAGCACGCAATGGTGGAAAAGCTTCGCAAAAAGAAATGTCAGAAAACTCTGCTCGATCGGCTGCCATGCAGCGCAACAAGCAAACGGCAGTCACTGCAGTGATTTTCAAGGGTACGATGATCACTCGAAAAAGAAAATGGGGGTGGGACCACTCTGCGAGTGCTATGATTACGCGGATAAATGGGATATATCTTTCAACGAGAAAAGCGCCTACTAAAAAAATTAAGTTATGGGGTTTTACGTGCCAAAACCTGTTCTGATTATGCGGCACGCCGTAGTGGGGGACTCCGAAAATTTGGACCACCTGGGGTTCCTTAACGTGCACCTAAATCTAGCACCTACTAGAAATGACATGTTTCAAAACTTCACTTGGCGTCGGAACACCTGGCATTTGGTTAGTAGCGCGCGGCGTGGAATGCAGCAGGTCACGTACACATCAGCACTTTTCTCTGCAGTCTGCAAGGATCGCTCATTGTTTGCTACTAATCCTATCATTGAACCGTCGTCGCGTACAATAGTAGAACACAATATCCTGCCACACACATCGCACCTCACCACGTGGGGGAAGCAAGTTTCCCGATATTGTCGTACGAGCCTGCAAAATAGAGGAGGCGAGGGTAATTTGCAATTCTCCTTGGCACAATAGCCTAACCTGCTGGCTAGCTGGCATGCACTCATGATGTACTATGCACGGCGCTTTCTTTCTTTCTTCCTTTCACATTTTTCTCCCCGCAGCCACAAGTAAGTGAACTCACGTAGGACTACATTGAAAGCGTGGTTGCAGGCACGTGTGCTTGTAGGAATGTGGGGGAGGCGCCGTGACTAGACTGACACCAACAATGAAACCAGGAGAAACAATTCCCTGCGCGTTTTGCTCGCTTTGTAATATTTAGTGGCGCCACATTTGACAAACGTTGGAACTGACGTGAAACAGCTTGATTTCTTTTTGCACAGATCGCTCCACCACCAAAAATTGCCCGTGTGATTCATTATTTATTGAAAATCGTCTGTTTCAAGCACTGCTTAGTAAAACTTGTGAGTGCTAGCAATTACGTGACACTCTATGGTTTTAGTAATGTGCAACAATTCTTATGAATTAGCGTGTACATGAAAAAGAATGTCAATTTGCGCGGACCTGGCAAGCAGATAAATTACCAAACTCACTCCTCTCCTGTAGATTTCCTAATTAACATAAGCCTATTTTCTCTCCATAAAATTCGTTATAAGGGCTTGCTGCTTGTTTATTGAGAGTTTCAGCTAGAATAGTTTTGTCCAGTCCTCGTTAATGCGTTAACAGTATAGTCATAAATTACCAATTTGAAGTAATAATAACTCACGACCTGTTCATCAGAACACAAAACAACTTTGCACAGATGATAAGTACACGGTAGCCAAGAAAACCACTAAATATTGTTGTCCTGAGTTTAAAAGGAAGAAAGGTATTCATTCATAAACGTTTGTAGTTTTGCCCATTTTACTTGCGCCTATATAAATTTCTGACTGCTTTACACACAATTTCTCCTCATAGAAACCTTGTATAAGATTCCATTTAAAGACACAGCAAATTTCATTTTGTTATGTTGAACAGTTTAACCGGAAACACAGTACAGCAGAGGCAAGTACAGAAAAACGTCGTTTTTCACTCCTACTGTTTTGACTGCCGTCAAATAACGCTTCAAACTAGGCAATAATACTAGGTAGCATTGGAAAGCGCAGAAAATAACCGTTCTAATGCAATAAAGTTCACAATCGTCCAATGAGCTCAGGAAGCACAGTGCGTCCGCAAACAATGACTAATATGCCGAGCGCGTGCGCGTGCCGCCGTAGTGGGACGGCTACCTTAATTCACTTAGTAAGTACAAGTAATTTCCGCACGTTGTTCTTGGTGTCATTGTTTGTTGGCTTCTTATAATATGATTCCTTAGCGATGTCACCCAGGGTTCACAATGCCTCAAACGTGTGTGTAACCACGCCTTCAACCAAGAGGTGGTACATCAGGAACGTTTTGCTGCGCAAGAGCAATTCTTTTGTGTCCGTGTTGCTCTTGCGGTGCAAAACGTTTCCGGTGTGCAACCAGGAGACCCAAATGGCCACAACAGGTGGTGTTGCCTCAACATTGTTCTGCGGGTGGAAGCCACTTAATTGTGGCTGCTTGAAGAAGGAAAGAAAGAAAGGAACCGCTGGGGACTGCGGACACCAGAACAACTGTTAGTGTCCCTGCTTCAACGTCATCAACCACCACCACCAATGCAAGGAGAAGAATGATAGTAGAAAGTAAACTGCGGTGAGAATGATACAGCGGTCATTTAGGCTATTGCTCACGATGATGATCATGGCTTATTCACATCCCCCTTAAACGTGCTGGTGATCGAGCCTGCTTGAGTTAATCACGAATGCCTTAATATTTTTTTCTCTTTCTAAATACTTGCTCCTTCCTTAAAGATAGGAAGGCCACCACCAAACTCGGCGATCTCAAATCAGACCTTTACGAGCTTGGTACCGTTGGCACGCCACAGGGGTTGGTTGTTTCACCGCTTCTTTTCAATATTGCCATGTGCGAGCTCGCGACCAAGCTAGAACATCTAGGCGGTATCCGAAGCGCCATTTACGCTGACGACATCACCGTCTGGTGCACTGGAGGTTCGGACGGACAAGTCGAACGATCTCTACAGGAGTCAGTCGACTGCGTTGTTAGTAACATACAGAAAATGGGACTCAAACTCTCGAGGTCAAAATCTGAACTTCTCCTGTACCGCCCAACTAAAAGGGGTCCAAAACCGAAAAATTGGAAGCCCTTAGACGAGATCAATATCAGACTACACAAGGCAACTGGGCAAACGATCCCAAGAGTTGACTCTATCCTGGTTTTAGGCATGATTATCGAGGCCAACGGGCACAATGGTCGCACAATCAACAGACTAACCTCGCACGCGGAGGAAGTAATTAGACTAATTTCCAGGGTGTCCAACAATAGAGGACGGCTCAAACAAGACAACCTTCTGAGGATTTACCACGCGTTCGTAATGAGTCATGTAAACTATGTTGCACCTATGCACAAATGGCAAGTTCACGAGAGAACCAAACTAAACACGCTCATTCCAAGAGTATAAAAAGAGCCCTTGGCCTCCCGATGCGTACTAACACCGAGAGCCTCGTGAGTCTAGGTGTTCACAACACCCTAGAGGAAGTCTTCGAAGCGCAGCAGATGGCGCAGCTTGCTAGACTTTCGTCCACCATCGCGGGGCGAAAAATCCTTGAAGGCGTCAACATCAATCCCATTTTTGCGATGGAACGCAACACGCGGCTGCCAAATCACACGAGATCTTACATTAAGGTTTCTCCAATGCCTAGGAACGTACACCCACAACACAATACAGGCAGAAGGTTGGCTAGGGCCTCTGCACTCCTGGCACACGCACACGCGTCGGACGCATGTTTCGTCGATGCCGCTTAATACGAGCGTTCCGCTAGCAGCACCTCCCGTTTTGCGGCCGTCTCCGTTGACACCAAGGGCCGGGTACTTTCGGCCACATCAATCATTACCTCGTCGCCCGGTAAGGCAGAACAGCTAGCCCTAGCATTAGCGCTGTTAGATCCAAGCCAAACGGAAGTCTACACAGACTCGAGATCGGCAGCAAGAGCATTCGCATCTGGGGACGTCTGTAAGGAAGTCGCCAAGATACTCGAAGGAAAAGTACGTGTTCATCACACCATTACCTGGTTCCCGGCCCATGTAGGGTCGAAAGTAGGGGGGCTTGTCAACGCCAACGAATTGGCCCATGCTCAGGCGCGAGGTGTTGCTTGCCGCGCCGGGCTATCTGGGGCCGGTGCACCAGGCGGGGCCCACGACGGGTCTGGTCCGATCGTGGCGGTGACGGAACCCCCCGCTTTAGGGACATACTCTCCACCTTTAACGAAGTCACAAAGCATTATCAACTTGCTCGCAGGGCATTTCCGTTGCCCCACCGGAATCTATCACGGCCTCAATCGGTTACGCTTAGGTTATTACAAACGCACTCGTATCCCAGCCTCTCGATCTATAGTCGTTTCACGGAGGTCGTGTCCCGACTGCGGCGGATACAGTGATTTTAGCCATATGCTCTGGGAGTGCCCCTCTTTACAGGACCACACGGATCAAGGGATCCCGCAAGACACATTTTATTTACTGATAAAGAGTCATGACTGGTTCGATCAACTCAAGGCAGTCCAGAAGGCCCACGATGCGGTGGTGAGGCTTGGCCTTGCCGTCCCGACGTGGGAGCGGCCCGCGGTCCTCCTTCCATGAAAACGAGGGGTGACTACTTCAAGACGTCAATAAAGTTTACTACCTACCTACCTACCTAAAAACTTATCTACATTGTAACGCTACCTATGTCTGTAACGTATCCGGTCATATTAATCTCTTCCTTGCTTTATTCTATCGCTATTCTCAGCGTCTCTTGCTTATCTCGACTCTTGACCGGCTGATCCTTCATTCCAATTAAAATCAAAGCACATCTGGAAGGCGCACGTTATCAATGGGTCTCACTGGGTGAATCCCTGCGCTTTCCATTAGGATGTGCGGAGCGATGTCAGGGTTTTTGCTGCTGCAAACACAGGCCTCATCTTGCTGCACAGATTTGCTCCGGTACGTTCTTGTCCTTGGGCAAGGAGCCCGAGCGCCCGATAACTAAGCACTACCCTTTGCTTATCGTACAGATTTTACCTCATAATCAATTTCTTTCCAGTCTTGTAAACCTCTATGGTTTCTTTTGTTCCGATAATTTGCATGCAATTTACTATTGGTTTCTCTCACATTCTTTTTCATGACTCCAGGATGTCTATTTACACTTTCAGTTACCCTGTACTTGCTTGCCAACTTTCTTGACGTCTTCCTCCATTCTTTTGTACACGGTTTTGAGGTACATATACTTGTGCACTGTAGTCGCCCATTCATTTTGATTCATGTTCCTGAGTCCTTCAAATAAAATTTTGTTCTGCGCTTCTCTGATTTCAAAAACTTGGAGCTCAACTCGTTTCACCCTGCACTGTCTTATTTGTTGTTCTAACCGTTGTCTCCTGTGGCCAACCGGCCTGCCAATCTTTGGTTAACTTGCAACGCCGACAAGATATCCGATTTTAAGCACATAATGGTATGTGCAAACCGTAGCTCTGGCACCAATACTCTTTACCAGGCAACACGCACCACCTCATAATTATTGTGGCCCCAAAGTGCTCGATGTTTTAGTATTGCTGCATTCCGCTTCCTCTTTATTTTCAGATTGTCTTGGTGGCTGCTTCAGTAAATATTTTCTTTGTCTATGCATGCGCCGAGGTACACTTATATTGCTTTACTATAACGATACTCCTCCAATTTGCCACCACCAATTTTTAAACATTCTCTAATAAAAAAGTGAAAAATGCGCTGTAAATCATTTTATATATTAAGTGTCCGAAAAGCGGTAAGCATATTCAGAATTTCATAAAATATAAGTACACCATGCCTTGAGAGCAAATGAGCTATAAGACTTCGCTGACTGTGACAATAATGCTTTTCACAATTGGAACAGTCTTCCATGTACGCCGATGCTGGAATGTGGCCGTAATTGTTTTTAAAACAATTTAACATCCCCATTTCTTTCATCGCTTTCGCTCCTCAATGACGCATTTTTGTGTATAATGAGCCCAGTGTTATTTATTTCTGGAATGAGTTCTAAAACGCTGATTGCAACGAGGAAAATGAATTCTCGGGTAGTACATTAAACATAAAAGAAATATGTTTTCTCAGAGTTAGTACGACGAATACAATGAGTTGAGGCAGTTCCACTATGACGTCCAGCAATCACAAACAGTTGACAAGATTTGTAGGATCACTGACTGTGCAACAGGAATAACAATTGTGATATAGGAGGTTCTATCTTGAGTGGTTCTTGATAAATAACGGTTAAAAATTAGGTGTGCCCACTTCAAAGGGCAGAGAAGATTCGTTTCTAGAGGCGGGAGCTGCCCTTCGTAATTATGCAGAAATTTCCTTTTGTTGTTCTCCCACACCCAATCCCTGGCCACCCAGATGGAATGTACTAGCTGCTCCCATTTAAGTTGCTTTATCAGTGCGGAAACTGTCGAAGCTGTCCTTTTTGCACTAGTCAGTACAGGTTTGGCGCCTAATTACACCGAAATGAATATCCCTGCTTTAGTCAGGAGACGGCCATCGGAGCATCGCTACCATCGAATTACGTCCCTGCAGCATGGCCTTCGTTACCACTGTGGTCTCTGCATTCACCTCGAATATGCCTCACCATTCCAGGCGTGAATAAGAAGGCACAAATGCCGTCAGCAGCATTGAAGCAGGCAGCATTATTGCTACTACATGATGTCCACAGTGACCGCTTACATGTTTACACAGATGGGTCGGTCATGCACTCCAGTTCAGCAGCTGCAGTATTTGTCCCAGCAAAATCTACAGTAATAAAATTCCGGACATCGCACTTGACATCGACGACGGCTGTCGAACTTACAACTCTGTGTGCAGCAATGAAATTTATTGAACAGGAACCGCCCCAGAAATGGTCTATCTTCTGCGATTCCAAGGCCGCCCTCCAGAGTTTGCTCTCTGCACTACACCGTGGACCCCACGAACGCCTTGTCGCGGACACACGCGAAATTTACCATCAGGCAGTTGACAAAGGACATGACATTTTCTTTCAGTGGCTGCCAAGTCACTGTGGTATCTTTGGAAACGAGCAAGCGGACGCAGCCGCTCGATCTTCACATACCAGTACCGATTGCGTCGCTATCCCTATGTCCAGAACAGACGCAGCAAGAAAGCTCCGTGCGCTTGCTCGCGAGCTTACGTTAGCCCACTGGAATTCAACGGACTTTAAAAACCAGCGCCTCTGTTCCCTGGATCCTGATCTGAAGTTCCGCCTTCCACATGGCTTACCACGACGGGAGGTAACTCTCATTTGTCGCCTAAGACTTGGCGTAGCATTCACCAACGCGTACTCCTACCTGATGGGAATGGCCACAAGTCCAGATTGTGAAACTTGCGGGTGCAAAGAGACGATAGCACATCTTCTGTGTGATTGTCGTCGTTTTAGTGCACAAAGGAAAGTCCTCAGAACCACGCTCGACAAGATAGACAGCCGTCCCCTTACGGAAGCCAGAATTCTTGGTCCATGGTCCCAGCCGACGTCGGAACGAACTGCTTTAAAAGCGCTAGTACGCTTTTTGAAAGAAACAGGACTACATGAAAAACTATAGAATTGTGCGGACAGATGTGTTGTTTTTTTGTTCTTTTTGTTTTTGTTTTTTTCTTCTTTTTAATCTTCTCTGGTTTTCTCATCTTTTCTGCCCTTACCCCATCCCCCCGTGCAGAGTAGCCAACCGGACACTTAACCTGGTTAACCTCTCTGCCTTTCGCCTCTTATTTTCCTTCCTTCCTTCCCTGCTTTAAGTATATGCGTTAGGCTATTTCATATTCTACACTTGCTGTTCTATTCCTAGCGAAGTTGCTATTTGATTGCGCTACGAAGTCCTTAGACGTGGGATCGAATCCCGGCCGCATTTCGATTAGGGTGAAATACAATAACGCCCGTATACCGTGCATTGGGTGCACGTTAAAGAACCCGAGGTGGTCAAAATTATTTCGTAGTCTCTCACTACGGCGTGCCTCATAATAAGGTCGTGGTATGGGCAAGTAAAGCTCCAGAATTTCTTTTTTTATTCAATTCGTATTCAAAAATGTTGAATTCCACGACCATCTAGTTCGTTTTTCTTCCATTCTTCAGAATGGAAAACAGAAGGAATATTTGAAAGAATTAGTATTACTTCATCACTGACTTGGTGTACGCGAAAATATGAGAAGGCGGCGGTGTAACTGTGTTCTGCTGCTACCAGGAAGCAATTCTGACTTGCTCTTCAGTTTTTCATTATTTTTTTTCTTTCGCGTTAGCCCTATATTATCGCGGCACTGCCTAAGTCGGCACGCAATGCGTTAACACACAGCGCGGTGCTATTAGCTGGAAGCAGCAGCCAACAATTGTGTCGTCGCCTTGTCATACTTGCGTAATCATCGAATGAGCCACTGCGTGGTTTGAATGCTTTTGAAAACCATTGTGAAGGCACTGCTGTCGCGTTCGCGAAGCGCGGACGCCCGCTCTCACTTGGCATCCTTTTTCGTGTTTTGAGCCTCTGCTTCGAGTTCAAACTCATATACACTTTCGCGAAAGATGCCCAGTTGTTGCTATTTTGGAAATGCATCGATAAAGATAAATCGCCGGTATCTCTTCAGTGTCAGAAAACGCAGCAATCGCCAGTCCCTCAGAATGGTCACAGGCTCACGAACCCAAGCAAGAGGACATCAGCAACTGACCTCAAACCCATATAATAAATACTGTTTATTTACGCACATACGCATATTTATCGTGTCACTGAGTGACAGTTACCAGTCCAATAATAATGCCTTCTGCGTGTGATTGGGCTGTCATGTGCATTTCGGGAAATTCACCCGCGTGTGAAGTCTACAAGAAAGGCGATCAAAAATTTCGGAGACCTGGTTCGTACATGTGTGATGACACGTAGCGAGGCCACCTTCCTTGAGGGCGACCGCACGGGGATGAGATTCTTTTTTTTTTCTTTAGCAGAAGCACAACCATAGTTTCCTTTCAACAACTCCTTAAAGTGGTCTTTGAATGTGCCCAACAAAAGGGGCCCACGCCGCTACCGCCATTACAGGCGCTAAACATTCTCGGAAAATGAAAGCCACTTGAAGGTGAACTTGGGTGGAGCTCATCGAATTCTTTGGTGCCTTGTTGGTCTGTCCGGTATACAAGCCAGGTTTCCCTCAATCTGAGAAGGTTATGGGTGATGCTACTTTCTTATTCACACAAAGAGCTGCTCACCCTCTTGGTCATATGAAAGCAACCAAGCCTAGGAAACGCCGCCCGGAATGACGGCGCCATTGTTGTGCTTGTGAAGGGAAAGCATAAAGTTTTGCGCGCATTCAAGTTTCAAGTTTATTCATCAACGATGTCAGTTTTACATTGAAGTGTACGCAAAATAAGTACTGAACAGGGAGCCCCAAAGTTAAAAACTGTCAGGGGGACTCCCATACACGATCAAATTAGTTGTTTGATCCCATCAATCCACTCATCAAACCTCATCAATCAGTGGTTGCGGTAACTTTACAGACAATTTGAAAAAGCAATGAACAGTACGAAAAACAAGAAATTATCAAGCTGCTTACTAATACAAAAATGGCAAAGAAATCTCCTGTAATTAACAAGCAATGCCAGTCAGTACAAAAAAAACTGGAGCAACATTACGTGTAGTATCGATGCTGCCTCATTTAATATTATTATTACAATGACAACATTCTGTTGTTAGGATGAAGAGAGTTGTTGCATAAAATAATTCTCAACTGAGTTCTTCAATACATGCTCTGTGGGTGAAGGTTTAATGGTATGTGGAATAAAATTCTCCGGTTTGATTCCTGAAAATGGCAAACATGGCAGTCGACGGTAATTTATTGTTCGACCCTACGCGGTTTGTACGCTGCGTTAAGTCTCTTGCCCATCCACGAAATATATTCAAGCAGCTGTGGAATAGATCTACAAAAAACTTAGGCTTTCACGTCCGCGCACTTGGAATTGTCTTATATATTACCCGCAAACAATAAAAAAGAATAGCTTTTCAAGGGTGGCGTACAAAACGCCGAAAATCAAAATGACGAATTATCGGAATGCCGAAAATTAAAACACCGAAAGTTCAAAAAGCCGGAATTATGAAAGACCGAAAACTTAAGTTGCCGGAAAGTCAAAACACCGAAACATCAAAATGCGGAAACATCAAAATGGTG
This sequence comes from Dermacentor silvarum, assembly GCF_013339745.2. Lineage (NCBI taxonomy): Eukaryota > Metazoa > Arthropoda > Arachnida > Ixodida > Ixodidae > Dermacentor > Dermacentor silvarum. The sequence goes on from NC_051163.1 coordinate 109,476,954, forward strand.
GCATCACTTAGCTATAGTGGAAGATAAAGTATGCTATATAGTATATTTCTAATAGCCATGAAAGGTTCCGTTGGATGGTTCATGCTTTAAAAAAAGGAAAAAATATATTTCTGCATATCTCATCGCATAGCAGAGCGATTCCATGTTTACTGCATTTCAAACAGATAAGTTGTGTGCAATTCCTCGTAGAATACTTAGAACGTCGACATTGTACCGGTTGCCCAGAGCAGCTGCCAAATTATTTTCGCGTAACTTTTGCTTCTTGCTTTGTGAGCGGCGGGGTTGGCCTCTGATCGATCCCTCGATATCGGCTTCGACTCTAGCTTGCTCCCTTTTCATGGTGGTGATGAGCCGGAAGACGCTTACGTGGTGTCCGCCAATCAATATCTCACATCATCGGTGCGATGCCTGAAGGCGTTGTTGCCCGTTGGAAATTCGTTTAGAGCGAGGGCAAGTACTTTACTGCCGCACATTGCTGCTGCTTTTGTACTCTGAACACTGGGCAACGCTGTTTTTTTTTTTCTGCTGACCCATAAGAGCTGTCCGGTCCGACTGCTATGGCTAGCTTTACAACATATAGAAAAATACGAAATTTTACATCAGTTTAATCTACTGATACTGGTGCCTTTGTAGGACGAGTTAAACAGGCTCGTGTCATTGGAAATTAAGTGATCTGGCAGAAAGCGAACAAGTGGTAGTCACAAAGCGCGTCATTTCTTTTTCACGTGGTTTTCGACGTTATGTCTTTTCGGCATTTCGTTTCTTAGGCACTTCAATTTTTCAGCATTTCAATTTTTCTGCGTTTTGAGGTTCGGCCTTTTCATAATTCGGCCTCTTGATTTTCGGCATTTTGATAGGGACCCTAGTCGGTGGATGTTCATCTTGTAAAAGAGGAATACTGCGCTATAAAAACAGGAAAACATAAATATAAGTGGACAGGACGCACGCATACTCACAACTGAATTTTATTGGGTGAAAGACGATATATATGCAGTGAACAAAAAATACCTCATCATGCTCAGTGGCCATCCAAAACGCTGCCGTCACATTCTTGCGTCCAGAAATTGCACCTCAATATCAGCAAGTACCACGGAAGGATGGCTAACACATACACGTTTTTTTTTTGTTTTTTTTTTGCACCCCTCGAAGTTTTTGTTCATTGTATATAAGTCACGTCATTGCATACGTCAATCTCCAGTAACCGAAATAGAAGCTTGTTGAAACAGTTCGTGATGGTACTGGCAGCACTCGTGTACTTTTATCCAGTCCGTGTTTGCGGTTACCTATCCTCATGTATGAAACTGCCTGTCACTTTGCGACCCATTCAAGTGGGAACAAATGTGTTTCCAACCACAGACAATTGTTTTGAAATTTGAGGCTCCAGTTACGTTCAATCATTTTTCTCGTTCACTGAGGTGCATATTTATTGTTATTTCCAATATCATTTCAAACACTTCAGAAAACCTTTTTTCAGGCGTTCGCTTTGCCAGGCGTCTGAAAACCTTGGTACGTGCACCAACTTTTGTCATTAATTCGCGTAAAACATGAGACAGCACTTTGTTCGAAGAGCAGAATGCCATCGGAACATGGACGTGGCACCTGGGGCGTAGGACAAAGAAGTTGCATGATCCTGTCCCAACTATCACCTCCTGCCCATGCACCTACCAATTCCCTACCTGTTTTTCTCTCTAATGATGTCTTGCCGTCACGGCCACAAGGGAGAGGGGAACGGGTCGACTCTGCATTCCCGTCTGGCAGCACCTTCGTTTTGTCGCGTGCCATTCTCGCGGCCCTTGACAAATAGGTGTCAAATAGACAGCAGTTGACGTTCTGGATGCGCCATGCAAAATGAAATATGTATTTTTGGCAACACATAAAACACCCGAAACATTTTGTTTTATGTGATTCCCACGAAAGCTGAGGTGGTTGTCTGTGTACAAAATCTAAGTACATACAGTAAAGAAATATCGTCAACTTTGAGGAATAAATAAACTGGGCAAAAAGAACAAAAAAAGATCTACCACAGAACCATTCCCTACGAACCAGGTCTCCGACATTTTTCATCACATTTCTTGTAGGCTTCACACTCGGGTGAATTTCCCGAAATGCACATGACAGTCTTATCACATGCAGAAAGCATTATGATTGGACTGATAACCGACATTCATTGACACGATAAATATGCGTATGTGCGTACGTAAAAAGTATTTATTATATGGGTTTGTTGTCAGTTGCTGATGTCCTCTTGCTTGGTTGTTTGGCCAAATATACGAGTCGTAAAACTCCATCACGGGACAGCAGCTATAAATCTGGAAGTTGCAGGTGTACTGTGGAGATGAGTTTTCCGGAAATTAAATACTAGTAGGGGTGTGCGAACATTCATAGCTTTGAACAACGAATCTAATAAAGTACTGTTCATTTTGGTTTTCGAAATGAATAGTTATTTTTCGATTCGATTTGTCGTTCGCTGTATTCGATTCGGTGACAGAGGTTATTATTCACGCGCCTCCTATCAAATAGACAGCATAGTGCACTTGGTTAGGCTGCTTTATTGGGGTAGAAATTGCGCCCACTCCCATGCGGTCCCGGGTTCGATGGCGCACCCGCTGGAGAGTCCGCTTAGCCCGCGCGAATAGTTTTGGAGATCCCGCCATTCGTGTTACAGAACTGCGGTACAGTGTGAAAAATGCAGCGGTTGCACAGAACGTTTGCTTTAGGAAATTCACACGCGCTCACCGCTGCTAGCACTCATCGCGCCAGCGTTATGATTTCGATGGCCATCGCAAGCACTCGCGCAAAGCCTTTGCGCGTAGCCCTCAGAAGTCCATGTTTCGCCGACAGCCGTTTTCGTGGCACAGGCGTTCAATACCAAGGTTTCCTATGGAATACGATCATAATGTTACGGGAAGGAAGAAACGTACTGGTTTTACAGATGGGTTTTAATGGCTGCGCAGAGAAGCGAAAACCCAGAATCTTCTTTGTCGTCTCCCAGGGCACCAACCATGTCCTCTTCTTTCCACCTTACGCACTGTGACATTATCCCCGTCAGAAGAAGCACCTTACTGGTGCGACTCACTGGTTCCTGAAAGGAACGGTTTGAGGCGGCTGACGTGGACGACGTCAGATAGAGGTGAAGGCACGGTAGCATCCAGTGGAGACACTTCATATGTGACAGGCGTCACCTAGCGGAGGATGCGATAAGGGCCGTAGTATCGCGAAAGGAGTTTCTCCGAAAGACCGCCACGTCGAGATGGAGACCAAACTAGCACAAGAGCACCTGGTTCGTATTCGACATCGCGGTGGCGCTGATCGTAACGGCACTTCTGACGTGTATGTGAAGCAGAGAGCCGCACCTTACGCACTGTGACAATATTATCTATACAAGAAGGGACGGCATAAACATATTATTTGCTAAAAGTACTTTTTGTAATAGTCATCAATCTATATATTGTAAATTGTGCTCTGCTAACTGCCTTTTTGGCGCTGTGTATGCTTTCCTTTCTCTCTTTCTCTATGTTTTTCTGCTGAATTCGGAGACTTTCGAGTGCATGTGTCACTGTATTCTGTTGTGCACACTTTTGTGCACGCAATGGTGCAAAAACTTCGCGAAAAGAAATGACAGAAAACTCTGCTCGATCGGCTGCAGTGCAGCGCAACAAGCAAACGACAGTCACTGCAGTGATTTTCAAGGGTAAGATGATCACTCGAAAAAGAAAGGGGGGATGGGACCACTCTGCGAGTGCTATGATTACGCGGATAAATGGGATATATCTTTCAACGAGAAAAGCACCTACTAGAAATGACATGTTTCAAAACTTCACTGGGCGTCGGAACACCTGACATTTGGTTAGTAGCGCGCGGCGTGGAATGCAGCAGGTCACGCACACATCAGCACTTTTCTCTGCAGTCTGCAAGGCTCGCTCATTGTTTGCTGCTAATCCTATCATTGAACCGGCGTCGCGTACAATAGTCGAACACAATATCCTGCCACACACATCGCACCTCACCACGTGGGGGAAGCAAGTTTCCCGATATTGTCGTACGAGCCTGCAAAATAGAGGAGGCGAGGGCAATTTGCAATTCTCCTTGGCACAATAGCCTAACCTGCTGGCTTGCTAACATGCACTCATGATGTACGATGCACGGCGCTTTCTTTCTTTCTTCCTTTCACATTTTTCTCCCCGCAGCCACAAGTAAGTGAACTCACGTAGGACTACATTGAAGGCGTGTTTGCAGACACGTGTGCTTGTAGGAATGTGGGGGAGGTGCTGTGACTAGACTGAGACCAACAATGAAACCAGGAGAAAGAATTCCCTGCGCATTTTGGCCGCTTTGTAATGTTTAGTGGCGCCACATTTGACAAACGTTGGAACTGACGCGAAACAGCTTGATATCGTTTTGCACAGATGGCTCCACCACCAAAAATTGCCCGTGTGATTTATAATTTATTGAAAATCTTCTATTTCAAGCACTGCTTACTAAAACTTGTGAGTGCTAGCAATTACATGACACTCTATGGTTTTAGTAACGTGCAACAATTCTTATGAATTAGCGTGTACATGAAAAAGAATCTCAATTTGCGCGGACCTGGCAAGCAGATAAATTACCAAACTCACTCCTCTCCTGTAGATTTCCTAATTAACATAAGCCTATTTTCTCTCCATAAAATTCGTTATAAGGGCTTGCTGCTTGTTTATTGAGAGTTTCAGCTAGAATAGTTTTGTCCAGTCCTCGTTAATGCGTTAACAGTATAGTCATAAATTACCAATTTGAAGTAATAATAACTCAACACCTGTTCATCAGAACACAAAACAACTTTGCACAGATGATAAGTACACGGTAGCCTAGAAAACCACTAAATATTGTTGTCCTGAGTTTAAAAGAAAGAAAGATATTCATTCATAAACGTTTGTAGTTTTGCCCACTTGCGCCTATATAAATTTCTGATTGCTTTACACGCAATTTCTCCTCATAGAAACCTTGTATAAGTTTCCATTTAAAGACACAGCAAATTTCATTTTGTTATGTTGAACAGTTTAACCGGAAACACAGTACAGCAGAGGCAAGTACAGAAAAACGTCGTTTTTCACTCCTACTGTTTTGACTGCCGTCAAATAACGCTTCAAACTAGGCAATAATACTAGGTAGCATTGGAAAGCGCAGAAAATAACCGTTCTAATGCAATAAAGTTCACAATCGTCCAATGAGCTCAGGAAGCACAGTGCGCCCGCAAACAACGACTAATATGCCGAGCGCGTGCGCGTGCCGCCGTAGTGGGACGGCTACCTTAATTCACTTAGTAAGTACAAGTAATTTCCGCATGTTGTTCTTGGTGTCATTGTTTGTTGGCTTCTTATAATATTGTTACGCGAACGAAGGATTGAGTACTGGAGACTATTTACAAAATATATTTACACAGGATAGCTGCAGCGCTGGCCAGTTCAGCCGACAGCTCGAGAGCAAAGCGCAATTCGTCTTCTTCGTCTGGGCGCCCGCGCGCATCGTCCATAAGAAACACGCAATATGCATGTATCATTATCCCCGGCGGCAGAAGCACCGTCCCGGTGCATCTAAATGTCAGTGGGTACAGGAGGGTAATATGGTTTTAGGCGTGCGACATGCACAACGTCAGTGGAAGTCGGGGCAGATGGGGCACTGGTACTGACTGGGGCGATTTCATACGTAACTGGAGTCACGGCACGCAGCACTCGATATGGGCCTGTGTACCGAGACAGGAATTTTTCAGACAGGCCAACGTGACGAGTCGGTCACCACAGGAGTACCAGGGATCCAGGCGAAAAGTGAACGTCTCTGTGATGTCGATCGTACAAACGCCGCTGGTTCGCTTGGGAGGTCAGGAGGCGAGCGCGGGCAATTTCGCGAGCTTGGGCAGCCCTGGTGATGGCGTCAAGTGCATATTCGCTGGTCTCTGCTGCGGCGGTTGGAAGGGAATGTGTCCAGTGGCAATGTGGGTTCTCGGCCAAACAACAGAAAGAACGGGGAATAGCCGGCAGTGTCGTGGCGCGAAGAGTTATATGCAAATGTGACATACGGTAGCACGAGGTCCCAATCAGTATGGTCAGACGAGACATACTTTGCAAGCATGTCTGTCAGGGTTCGATTGAGACGCTCCGTGAGACCATTGGTCTGTGGATGGTAAGACGTAGTCAGCTTGTGCCTGGTTGAGCAGGACTGCAGTATGTCGGCGATGACTTTTGAAAGGAATGTCCGACCACGGTCAGTGAGCAGTTGGTGTGGAGCTCCATGCTGCAGAATCACGTCGCGTAAAAGAAAATCGGCGACATCTGTGACACAGCTTGTTGGAAGCGCTCTGGTGATGGCGTAGCGCGTGGCGTAATCTGTCGCCACAGCGACCCACTTGTTGCCAGACGTTGATAGAGGGAAAGGGCCAAGTAAGTCCAAGCCAACGCGAAAGAACGGCTCCAAAGGAATGTCGAGCGGTTGAAGGCACCCGGCAGGGAGCGTCGATGGTGTCTTCCGCCGCTGGCATTTATCACACGCCGCAACGTATTTCCGTACGGAGCGGGCGAGGCCTGGCCAAAAGAAGCGTCGGCGAATCCGGTCGTAGGTGCGGGAGACGCCGAGGTGACCTGCCGTTGGAAAGTCATGAAGTTCTTGGAGAACAGCTGACCGGAGGTGCCGAGGAATGACGAGGAGTAGGGCAGGACCGTCGGGGCGGACGTTGTGGCGGTATAATACACCATCCCGGAGAACAAACAAATGAAGGGACGAATCAGAAGGCGAAGATTCCAAACGATCAATGATGGCGCGCAAGTTGGCATCACGGCGTTGCTCGTCGGCGACTTGTGGCAGCCGAGAAACCGAGAAAACGCAAGCGTCGGCATCGGTGTCAGGGTCGGCGGGTGGTTCGTCCACTGGATAGCGTGATAAGCAGTCGGCGTCTTGATGTAGCCGGCCCGACTTGTAGACTACCGCATAGGAAAATTCTTGTAGCCGCAGAGCCCAGCGACCAAGCTGGCCGGTAGGATCCTTGAGTGAGGAAAGCCAGCAGAGCGCGTGGTGGTCCGTGATTACAGAGAAATGCTTTCCATACAAGTACTGGGTGGAATTTAGAAACCGCCCAGACGAGGGCCAGGCATTCACGCTCTGTAATCGAATAGTTGCGCTCCGCTGCTGTGAGGAGGCGGCTAGCGTAGGCGATAACACGATCGCGTCCCTGTTGGCGTTGGGCTAAGACGGCTCCGATACCGTGACCACTGGCATCGGTACGGACCTCTGTAGGGCAGGACGGGTCAAAGTGGGCCAGAATAGGCGGCGTGGTGAGAATGTTGGTCAGGTGGGAAAACGCGGCAGTTTGAGCGGGACCCCAGGTAAACGGCACGTCCTTCTTCAGAAGATCCGTAAGTGGTCGGGCAATCGCTGCGAAGTCTTTAATGAACCGTCGGAAGTAGGAGCAGAGTCCTACAAAACTTCGGACGTCTTTGACAGACTGAGGTACAGGAAAAGACGTGACAGCACGAATTTTCTCCGGGTCTGGTTGAATACCGGAAGCGTCGACGAGGTGGCCCAGCACTGTAATCTGCCGACGACCAAAGTGACACTTCGAGGAATTTAGTTGGAGCCCAGCCTCGCGAAAGACTTGAAGAACAGCTGATAAGCGCTCGAGGTGTGTCTCAAACGTAGGTGAAAATACGAGAACGTCGTCTAGGTAGCAAAGGCATGTTGTCCATTTGAACCCTTGAAGCAAAGAGTCCATCATACGCTCGAATGTGGCTGGGGCGTTGCACAGACCGAATGGCATAACTTTGAATTGATAAAGACCATCAGGGGTGACAAATGCGGTCTTCTCTCGGTCCCTTGCATCCACAGAAATTTGCCAATAACCAGACCGAAGGTCTATTGATGAGAAGTAGTTGGCACCGTGGAGACAATCGAGGGCATCGTCAATGCGAGGCAAGGGATAGACGTCTTTTTTAGTAATTCGGTTTAGATGACGATAATCTACGCAGAAGCGCCACGTGCCATCTTTCTTTTTAACAAGCACAACGGGCGACGCCCAAGGGCTCGACGAGGGTTCAACAATGCCTTTGGCAAGCATCTTGTGCACTTCATCTTGAATAACCTTACGCTCTGAAAGAGAAACTCGATATGGCCGGCGATGAATAGGACTGGCATCACCAGTATTTATGTGGTGCTTAACATTTGAAGTCTGGCCCAACTGTCGATTGTTGAGGTCGAAGATGTCTTGGTACGAAACCAAAAGGCGACATAGAGCTGCTGCTTGTTCAGGCAATAGGTCCGCAGCAATCATGGGACTAAAGGTTTCGTCACGGCAAATAGCATCCTGTGGACATGGTGAAGACTCGGAGCAGCCGTCTACGGAAAACGCCGTGACGTGGTCATCTCCTATAGCGCGCAGCGTTGCAACCGATATGCCTTGGGGTAGAACTTGCTTTGTTAGTCCAAAATTGACGACGGGAAGGCATGTCCGGTTATCGACGACGGTTACGACGGAGTGGGGCACAGTGATATCGCGCAGCAAAAGGACATCAGGAACAGGAGTAGCGACGTAATCACCATCGGGCAGAGGGAAAGATGATAGCAATTCGACGAAAGTCAATGTTTTAGGCGGCAGGGGGACGAAGGCGGTCGGACTAAAGTTGTTCGGCAGTTCAGCACGAATATGCGCGAGTAGAGGAAGTTCGAGGCAAAGGGTACCGGTAGAACAGTCGATCAAAGCTGAATGCGCCGTAAGGAAGTCTAGTCCGAAGATTAGGTCATGGGGACAATTGGTCAGCACTGTAAAAAGAACTGGAATGTGGCGGTCGGCGATACTGATCCGGGAAGTACACATTCCAGTGACGGCAACAGTGCTGCCATCGGCGACGCGTACAGCTCGTGTAGTAGCAGGCGTGAGAACCTTTTTCAATCGACGACGGAGGTTATTACTCATTATGGACACCTGGGCTCCAGTATCTATTAACGCCGTCAAAGGGACACCGTCGACGTGGACATCAAGTAAGTTCTGGTTCGTTGGGAGCGTCAATGGGGGATTTTGACACGACGAAGATAATGCAGCGCTACCCCCAGGAGCTGCATGGTCTAGTTTTCCGTCCGGGAAGACCCATAATTGGTCGGCGACGAATAGCGGCGTGGCTGGGGCGACGGGGACTGACGGCGCAGAGGTGACGGTGAGCGAGCGGGACGACTGTCATCGATGGATACGTCAGAGGTAGAAGGCATACGGCGAGGCGAGTAGCGGCGAGGGTCGGCATATGGGCGCGGAGACGGGGAGAAGTAGCTCGAATACGGCGATATCCAGGAGGTGCGGCAGTGGCGAGCGACGTGGCCAATGCGGTGACAACGGAAGCAAATGGGCTTGTCATCCGGAGTTCTCCACTCAGCAGGGTTGCGGTATCTGGGAGGGGAATACAGATTGGTGCTAGGCGCAGCTGTCGGCACCAGTCGGGCGTCAGGTCGCGAGACGGAGCAGGCAGCAGGAAAACCGAGGTTGGCAAATTCTTGCCGCACAACTTCCTGAATGAGGGAGATCGCCGGGGCTGGTTGGTCAATGGTGGGGTCAACAGGGCGTGGATGGAACGGGGCAGGACTTACAGCCTCGAGCTCGCGGCGAACAATACGTGTGACGGTCTCATTGGACGGGGGTGAAGCGGTAATGGCGACGCAGGAGGACGTCGCAGCCGTGTTAGGGAGCCGGGAGAACTGCGGAATGACGCGGCGGCTTTTGGCGAGCTCAAAGCGGCGGCATTCCTTGATAATGACGTCGATGGTGGACACATTGTTGAATATCAACAAGTTGAACGCATCGTCCGCGATCCCTTTGAGAACGTGGCCTACCTTGTCAACTTCGACCATGTTCGCGTCGACTTTTCGGCAAAGAGCGAGCACGTCCTGTATGTACGAGACATACGATTCAGTAGAAGACTGCACTCGAGTAGCAAGCTCTTTCTTTGCAGCCAGCTGCCGACCGGTCGGATTTCCAAAAAGGTCGCGGAGCTTCTCCTTGAAAGCATCCCAGCTAGAGATCTCCTCCTCGTGTGTCCGGAACCAGACACGAGGTGTTCCGTCCAAGTAGAAGAGGACGTTCGCGAGCATAATGGTAGGGTCCCAGTGGTTGTTGCGGCTAACAAGCTCATACATGCCGAGCCAGTCATCAACGTCGACATTATCTTGGCCGGAGAATATGCCAGGATCGCGGGGAGTGGCAACCGTGACGTACGTTGTGGTTGGAGTCGGAGTAGTAGGAGCAGACGAGGTCTCGTCAGCGGGAGCCATGGTGACAAACTGGACGGTGCGGCCGCTGCGGAGCTCCGTGGCGAGGACGGGGAACGGCACGCTCCACCAAAATGTTACGCGAACGAAGGATTGAGTACTGGAGACTATTTACAAAATATATTTACACAGGATAGCTGCAGCGCTGGCCAGTTCAGCCGACAGCTCGAGAGCAAAGCGCAATTCGTCTTCTTCGTCTGGGCGCCCGCGCGCATCGTCCATAAGAAACACGCAATATGCATGTATCAATATGATTCCTTAGCGATGTCACCCAGGGTTCACAATGCCTCAAACGTGTGTGTAACCACGCCTTCAACCAAGAGGTGGTACATCAGGAACGTTTTGCTGCGCAAGAGCAATTCTTTTGTGTCCGTGTTGCTCTTGCGGTGCAAAACGTTTCCGGTGTGCAACCAGGAGACCCAAATCGCCACAACAGGTGGTGTTGCCTCAACATAGTTCTACGGGTGGAAGCCACTTAATTGTGGCTGCTTGAAGAAGGAAAGAAAGAAAGGAACCGCTGGGGACTGCGGACACCTGAACAACTGTTAGTGTCCCTGCTTCAACGTCATCAACCACCACCACCAATGCAAGGAGAAGAATGATAGTAGAAAGTAAACTGCGGTGAGAATGATACAGCGGTCATTTAGGCTATTGCTCACGATGATGATCATGGCTTATTCACATCCCCCTTAAACGTGCTGGTGATCGAGCCTGCTTGAGTTAATCACGAATGCCTTAATATTTTTTTCTCTTTCTAAAAACTTGCTCCTTCCTTAAAGATAGGAAGGCCACCATCAAACTCGGCGATCTCAAATCAGAGCTTTACGAGCTTGGTACCGTTGGCACGCCACAGGCGTTGGTTGTTTCACCACTTCTTTTCAATATTGCCATGTGCGAGCTCGCGACCGAGCTAGAACATCTAGGCGGTATCCGAAGCGCCATTTACGCTGACGAAATCACCGTCTGGTGCACTGGAGATTCGGACGGACAAGTCGAACGATCTCTACAGGAGTCAGTCGACTGCGTTGTTAGTCACATACAGAAAATGGGACTCAAACTCTCGAGGTCAAAATCTGAACTTCTCCTGTACCGCCCAACTAAAAGGGGTCCAAAACCGAAAAATTGGAAGCCCTTAGACGAGATCAATATCAGACTACACAAGGCAACTGGGCAAACGATCCCAAGAGTTGACTCTATCCTGGTTTTAGGCATGATTATCGAGGCCAACGGGCACAATGGTCGCACAATCAACAGACTAACCTCGCACGCGGAGGAAGTAATTAGACTAATTTCCAGGGTGTCCAACAATAGAGAACGACTCAAACAAGACAACCTTCTGAGGATTTACCACGCGTTCCTAATGAGTCATGTAAACTATGTTGCACCTATGCACAAATGGCAAGTTCACGAGAGAACCAAACTAAACACGCTCATTCCAAGAGTATAAAGAGGGCCCTTGGCCTCCCGATGCGTACTAACACCGAGAGCCTCGTGAGTCTAGGTGTTCACAACACCCTAGAGGAAGTCTTCGAAGCGCAGCAGATGGCGCAGCTTGCTAGACTTTCGTCCACCATCGCGGGGCGAAAAATCCTTGAAGGCGTCAACATCAATCCCATTTTTGCGATGGAACGCAACACGCGGCTGCCAAATCACACGAGATCTTACATTAAGGTTTCTCCAATGCCTAGGAACGTACACCCACAACACAATACAGGCAGAAGGTTGGCTAGGGCCTCTGCACTCCTGGCACACGCACACGCGTCGGACGCATGTTTCGTCGATGCCGCTTAATACGAGCGTTCCGCTAGCAGCACCTCCCGTTTTGCGGCCGTCTCCGTTGACACCAAGGGCCGGGTACTTTCGGCCACATCAATCATTACCTCGTCGCCCGGTAAGGCAGAACAGCTAGCCCTAGCATTAGCGCTGTTAGATCCAAGCCAAACGGAAGTCTACACAGACTCGAGATCGGCAGCAAGAGCATTCGCATCTGGGGCCGTCTGTAAGGAAGTCGCCAAGATACTCGAAGGAAAAGTACTTGTTCATCACACCATTACCTGGTTCCCGGCCCATGTAGGGTCGAAAGTAGGGGGGCTTGTCAACGCCAACGAATTGGCCCATGCTCAGGCGCGAGGTGTTGCTTGCCGCGCCGGGCTATCTGGGGCCGGTGCACCAGGCGGGGCCCACGACGGGTCTGGTCCGATCGTGGCGGTGACGGAACCCCCCGCTTTAGGGACATACTCTCCACCTTTAACGAAGTCACAAAGCATTATCAACTTGCTCGCAGGGCATTTCCGTTGCCCCACCGGAATCTATCACGGCCTCAATCGGTTACGCTTAGGTTATTACAAACGCACTCGTATCCCAGCCTCTCGATCTATAGTCGTTTCACGGAGGTCGTGTCCCGACTGCGGCGGATACAGTGATTTTAGCCATATGCTCTGGGAGTGCCCCTCTTTACAGAACCACACGGATCAAGGGATCCCGCAAGACACATTTTATTTACTGATAAAGAGTCATGACTGGTTCGATCAACTCAAGGCAGTCCAGAAGGCCCACGATGCGGTGGTGAGGCTTGGCCTTGCCGTCCCGACGTGGGAGCGGCCCGCGGTCCTCCTTCCATGAAAACGAGGGGTGACTACTTCAGGACGTCAATAAAGTTTACTACCTACCTACCTACCTAAAATCTTATCTACATTGTAACGCTACCTATGTCTGTAACGTATCCGGTCATATTAATCTCTTCCTTGCTTTATTCTATCGCTATTCTCAGCGTCTCTTGCTTATCTCGACTCTTGACCGGCTGATCCTTCATTCCAATTAAAATCAAAGCACATCTGGAAGGCGCACGTTATCAATGGGTCTCACTGGGTGAATCCCTGCGCTTTCCATTAGGATGTGCGGAGCGATGTCAGGGTTTTTGCTGCTGCAAACACAGGCCTCATCTTGCTGCACAGATTTGCTCCGGTATGTTCTTGTCCTTGGGCAAGGAGCCCGAGCGCCCGATAACTAAGCACTACCCTTTGCTTATCGTACAGATTTTACCTCATAATCAATTTCTTTCCAGTCTTGTAAACCTCTATGGTTTCTTTTGTTCCGATAATTTGCATGCAATTTACTATTGGTTTCTCTCACATTCTTTTTCATGACTCCAGGATGTCTATTTACACTTTCAGTTACCCTGTACTTCCTTGCCAACTTTCTTGACGTCTTCCTCCATTCTTTTGTACACGGTTTTGAGGTACATATACTTGTGCACTGTAGTCGCCCATTCATTTTGATTCATGTTCCTGAGTCCTTCAAATAAAATTTTGTTCTGCGCTTCTCTGATTTCAAAAACTTGGAGCTCAACTCGTTTCACCCTGCACTGTCTTATTTGTTGTTTTTACCGTTGTCTCCTGTGGCCAACCGGCCTGCCAATCTTTGGTTAACTTGCAACGCCGACAAGAATCAGAATCAGAATTTTATTATTAAAGGTTGGGACATGGTACAAGTATTTAGTATACAGAAGGAGGTCCCATAGTCAAAGACTGTATCGGGACCTCCTGTACAAGAGCAATTATGATATTTAACATCTTAAAGCAACAGTAGCAAACAATAAAGTAGTACACAAGCAAAAAGAAAATAGGGTTAACAGAACAAAATACTCAGTAGATTGTAAAGAATAGCAAGGTTTAGCAGATATCATGGGAACAAGAATAAAAAAATAATAATAATAATAATAAATTAATAACCGTTTTATTTGCTTTGTTACAGGATAAAGAAATAAAAAGTACGGATGAAACAAAAAAAGACGTATCAAATAAACGGGACACAATAAATCTTCTCGTTAATCTTTCAACAATAAATGCATTTTTAGTTCTCCTTTAAATTTCTGCAAAGATCTTGAGTTTTTCATTATAAGTGGAAGAGTGTTCCATATTGATAAGGAGGTGAATTCTACGGTCTGTTTGCCGTAGTTAATGATCTACCTAGATATCCGATTTTAAGCACATAATGGTATGTGCAAACCGTAGCTCTGGCACCAATACTCTTTACCAGGCAACACGCACCACCTCATAATTATTGTGGCCCCAAAGTGCTCGATGTTTTAGTATTGCTGCATTCCGCTTCCTCTTTATTTTCAGATTGTCTTGGTCGCTGCTTCAGTAAATATTTTCTTTGTCTATGCATGCGCCGAGGTACACTTATATTGCTTTACTATAACGATACTCCTCCAATTTGCCACCACCAATTTTTAAACATTCTCTAATAAAAAATTGGAAAATGCGCTGTAAATCATTTTATATATTAAGTGTCCTAAAAGCGGTAAGCATATTCAGAATTTCATAAAATATAAGTACACCATGCCTTGAGAGCAAATGAGCTATAAGACTTCGCTGACTGTGACAATAATGCTTTTCACAATTGGAACAGTCTTCCATGTACGCTGATGCTGGAATGTGGCCGTAATTGTTTTTAAAACAATTTAACATCCCCATTTCTTTCATCACTTTCGCTCCTCAATGACGCATTTTTGTGTATAATGAGCCCAGTGTTATTTATTTCTGGAATGAGTTCTAAAACGCTGATTGCAACGAGGAAAATGAATTCTCGGGTAATACATTAAACATAAAAGAAATATGTTTTCTCAGAGTTAGTACGACGAATACAATGAGTTGAGGCAGTTCCACTATGACGTCCAGCAATCACAAACAGTTGACTAGATTTGTAGGATCACTGACTGTGCAACAGGAAGAACAATTGTGATATAGGAGGTTCTATCTTGAGTGGTTCTTGATAAATAACGTTTAAAAATTAGGTGTGTCCACTTCAAAGGGCTGAGAACATTCGTTTCTAGAGGCGGGAGCTGCCCTTCGTAATTATGCAGAAAGTTCCTTTTGTTGTTCTCCCACACCCAATTCCTGGCCACCCAGATGGAATGTACTAGCTGCTGCCATTTAAGTTGCTTTATCAGTGCGGAAACTGTCGAAGCTGTCCTTTTTGCACTAGTCAGTACAGGTTTGGCGCCTAATTACACCGAAATGAATATCCCTGCTTTAAGTATATGCGTTAGGCTATTCCATATTCTACACTTGCTGTTCTATTCCTAGCGAAGTTGCTATTTGATTGCGCTACGAAGTCCTTAGACGTGGGATCGAATCCCGGCCGCATTTCAATTAGGGTGAAATACAATAACGCCCGTATACGTTAAAGAACCCGAGGTGGTCAAAATTATTTCGTAGTCTCTCACTACGGCGTGCCTCATAATAAGGTCGTGGTATGGGCAAGTAAAGCTCCAGAATTTCTTTTTTTATTCAATTCGTATTCAAAAATGTTGAATTCCACGACCATCTAGTTCGTTTTTCTTCCATTCTTCAGAATGGAAAACAGAAGGAATATTTGAAAGAATTAGTATTACTTCATCACTGACTTGGTGTACGCGAAAATATGAGAAGGCGGCGGTGTAACTGTGTTCTGCTGCTACCAGGAAGCAATTCTGACTTGCTCTTCAGTTTTTCATTATTTTTTTTCTTTCGCGTTAGCCCTATATTATCGCGGCACTGCCTAAGTCGGCACGCAATGCGTTAACACACAGCGCGGTGCTATTAGCTGGAAGCAGCAGCCAACAACTGTGTCGTCGCCTTGTCATACTTGCGTAATCATCGAATGAGCCACTGCGTGGTTTGAATGCTTTTGAAAACCATTGTGAAGGCACTGCTGTCGCGTTCGCGAAGCGCGGACGCCCGCTCTCACTTGGCATCCTTTTTCGTGTTTTGAGCCTCTGCTTCGAGTTCAAACTCATATACACTTTCGCGAAAGATGCCCAGTTGTTGCTATTTTGGAAATGCATCGATAAAGATAAATCGCCGGTATCTCTTCAGTGTCAGAAAACGCAGCAATCGCCAGTCCCTCAGAATGGTCACAGGCTCACGAACCCAAGCAAGAGGACATCAGCAACTGACCTCAAACCCATATAATAAATACTGTTTATTTACGCACATACGCATATTTATCGTGTCACTGAGTGACAGTTACCAGTCCAATCATAATGCCTTCTGCGTGTGATTGGGCTGTCATGTGCATTTCGGGAAATTCACCCGCGTGTGAAGTCTACAAGAAAGGCGATCAAAAATTTCGGAGACCTGGTTCGTACATGTGTGATGACACGTAGCGAGGCCACCTTCCTTGAGGGCGACCGCACGGGGATGAGATTCTTTTTTTTTTTTTAGCAGAAGCACAACCATAGTTTCCTTTCAACAACTCCTTAAAGTGGTCTTTGAATGTGCCCAACAAAAGGGGCCCACGCCGCTACCGCCATTACAGGCGCTAAACATTCTCGGAAAATGAAAGCCACTTGAAGGTGAACTTGGGTGGAGCTCATCGAATTCTTTGGTGCCTTGTTGGTCTGTCCGGTATACAAGCCAGGTTTCCCTCAATCTGAGAAGGTTATGGGTGATGCTACTTTCTTATTCACACAAAGAGCTGCTCACCCTCTTGGTCATATGAAAGCAACCAAGCCTAGGAAACGCCGTCCGGAATGACGGCGCCATTGTTGTGCTTGTGAAGGGAAAGCATAAAGTTTTGCGCGCATTCAAGTTTCAAGTTTATTCATCAACGATGTCAGTTTTACATTGAAGTGTACGCAAAATAAGTACTGAACAGGGAGCCCCAAAGTTAAAAACTGTCAGGGGGACTCCCATACACGATCAAATTAGTGGTTTGATCCCATCAATCCACTCATCAAACCTCATCAATCAGTGGTTGCGGTAACTTTACAGACAATTTGAAAAAGCAATGAACAGTACGAAAAACAAGAAATTATCAAGCTGCTTACTAATACAAAAATGGCAAAGAAATCTCCTGTAATTAACAAGCAATGCCAGTCAGTACAAAAAAACTGGAGCAACATTACGTGTAGTATCGATGCTGCCTCATTTAATATTATTATTACAATGACAACATTCAGTTGTTAGGATGAAGAGAGTTGTTGCATAAAATAATTCTCAACTGAGTTCTTCAATACATGCTCTGTGGGTGAAGGTTTAATGGTATGTGGAATAAAATTCTCCGGTTTGATTCCTGAAAATGGCAAACATGGCAGTCGACGGTAATTTATTGTTCGACCCTACGCGGCTTGTACGCTGCGTTAAGTCTCTTGCCCATCCACGAAATATATTCAAGCAGCTGTGGAATAGATCTACAAAAACCTTAGGCTTTCACGTCCGCGCACTTGGAATTGTCTTATATATTACCCGCAAACAATAAAAAAGAATAGCTTTTCAAGGGTGGCGTACAAAACGCCGAAAATCAAAATGACGAATTATCGGAATGCCGAAATTTAAAACACCGAAAGTTCAAAAAGCCGGAATTATGAAAGACCGAAAACTTAAATTGCCGGAAAGTCAAAACACCGAAACATCAAAATGCGGAAACATCAAAATGGTGGCATCACTTAGCTATAGTGGAAGATAAAGTATGCTATATAGTATATTTCTAATAGCCATGAAAGGTTCCGTTGGATGGTTCATGCTTTCAAAAAAGGAAAACAAAATATATTTCAGCATATCTCATCGCATAGCAGAGCCATTCCTTGTTTACTGCATGTCAGTATTATAAGTTGTGTGCAATTCCTCGTAGAATATTAAGAACGTCGACATTGTACCGGTTGCCCAGAGCAGCTGCCAAATTATTTTCGCGTAACTTTTGCTTCTTGCTTTGTGAGCGGCGGGGTTGGCCTCTGATCGATCCCTCGATATCGGCTTCGACTCTAGCTTGCTCCCTTTTCATGGTGGTGATGAGCCGGAAGACGGTTACGTGGTGTCCGCCAATCAATATCTCACATCATCGGTGCGATGCCTCAACGGCGTTGTTGCCCGTTGGAAATTCGTTTAGAGCGAGGGCAAGTACATTACTGCCGCACATTGCTGCTGCTCTTGCACTCTCAACACTGCCCAACGCTGTTATTTTCTGCTGACCCATAAGAGCTGTCCGGTCCGACTGATATAGCTAGCTTTACAACATATAGAAAAATACGAAATTTTACATCAGTTTAATCTACTGATACTGGTGCCTTTGTAGGACGAGTTAAACAGGCTCGTGTCATTGGAAATTAAGTGATCTGGCAGAAAGCGAACAAGTGGTAGTCACAAAGCGCGTCATTTCTTTTTCACGTGGTTTTCGACGTTATGTCTTTTCGGCATTTCGTTTCTTAGGCACTTCAATTTTTCAGCACTTCAATTTTTCTGCGTTCTGAGGTTCGGCCTTTTCATAATTTGGCCTCTTGATTTTCGGCATTTTGATAGGGACCCTAGTCGGTGGATGTTCATCTTGTAAAAGAGGAATACTGCGCTATAAAAACAGGAAAACATAAATATAAGTGGACAGGACGCACGCATACTCACAACTGAATTTTATTGGGTGAAAGACGATATATATGCAGTGAACAAAAAATACCTCATCATGCTCAGTGGCCATCCAAAACGCTGCCGTCACATTCTTGCGTCCAGAAATTGCACCTCAATATCAGCAAGTACCACGGAAGGATGGCTAACACATACACGTTTTTTTTTTTTTTTTGCACCCCTCGAAGTTTTTGTTCATTGTATATAAGTCACGTCATTGCATACGTCAATCTCCAGTAACCGAAAAAGCAGCTGGTTGAAACAGTTCGTGATGGTAATCGCAGCACTCGTGTACTTTTATCCGGTCCGTGTTTGCGGTTAGCTGTCCTCATGTATGAAACTGCCTGTCACTTTGGGACCCATTCAAGTGGGAACAAATGTGTTTCCAACCACAGACAATTGTTTTGAAATTTGAGGCTCCAGTTACGTTCAATCATTTTTCTCGTTCACTGAGGTGCATATTTATTGTTATTTCCAATATCATTTCAAACACTTCCGAAAACCTTTTTTCAGGCGTTCGCTTTGCCAGGCGTCTGAAAACCTTGGTACGTGCACCAACTTTTGTCATTAATTCGCGTAAAACACGAGACAGCACTTTGTTCGAAGAGCAGAATGCCATCGGAACATGGACGTGGCACCTGGGGCGTAGGACAAAGAAGTTTCATGATCCCGTCCCAACTTGACAGATGGCTCCACCACCAAAAATTGCCCGTGTGATTTATTATTTATTGAAAATCTTCTGTTTCAAGCACTGCTTAGTAAAACTTGTGAGTGCTAGCAATTACATGACACTCTATGGTTTTAGTAATGTGCAACAATTCTTATGAATTAGCGTGTACATGAAAAAGAATGTCAATTTGCGCGGACCTGGCAAGCAGATAAATTGCCAAACTCACTCCTCTCCTGCAGATTTCCTAATTAACATAAGCCTATTTTCTCTCCATAAAATTCGTTTTAAGGGCTTGCTGCTTGTTTATTGAGAGTTTCAGCTAGAATAGTTTTGTCCAGTCCTCGTTAATGCGTTAACATTATAGTCATAAATTACCAATTTGAAGTAATAATAACTCACGACCTGTTCATCAGAACACAAAACAACTTTGCACAGATGATAAGTACACGGTAGCCTAGAAAACCACTAAATATTGTTGTCCTGAGTTTAAAAGAAAGAAAGGTATTCATTCATAAACGTTTGTAGTTTTGCCCACTTGCGCCTATATAAATTTCTGATTGATTTACACGCAATTTCTCTTCATAGAAACCTTGTATAAGTTTCCATTTAAAGACACAGCAAATTTCATTTTGTTATGTTGAACAGTTTAACCGGAAACACAGTACAGCAGAGGCAAGTACAGAAAAACCTCGTTTTTCACTCCTACTGTTTTGACTGCCGTCAAATAACGCTTCAAACTAGGCAATAATACTAGGTAGCATTGGAAAGCGCAGAAAATAACCGTTCTAGTGCAATAAAGTTCACAATCGTCCAATGAGCTCAGGAAGCACAGTGCGTCCGCAAACAATGACTAATATGCCGAGCGCGTGCGCGTGCCGCCGTTGTGGGACGGCTACCTTAATTCACTTAGTAAGTACAAGTAATTTCCGCATGTTGTTCTTGGTGTCATTGTTTGTTGGCTTCTTATAATATGATTCCTTTGCGATGTCACCCAGGGTTCACAATGCCTCAAACGTGTGTGTAACCACGCCTTCAACCAAGAGGTGGTACATCAGGAACGTTTTGCTGCGCAAGAGCAATTCACGGACACAAAAGAACACATGGGATGACAGAGGAGCGCTCGTCTGTCATCCCGTGCGTTCTTTTGTGTCCATGAATTGCTCTTGCGCAGCAAAACGTTTCCGGAGTGCAACCAGGAGACCCAAATGGCCACAACAGGTGGTGTTGCCTCAACATTGTTCTACGGGTGGAAGCCACTTAATTGTGGCTGCTTGAAGAAGGAAAGAAAGAAAGGAACCGCTGGGGACTGCGGACACCTGAACAACTGTTAGTGTCCCTGCTTCAACGTCATCAACCACCACCACCAATGCAAGCAGAAGAATGAAACTAAACTGCGGTGAGAATGATACAGCGGTCATTTAGGCTACTGCTCACGATGATGATCATGGCTTATTCACATCCCCCTTAAACGTGCTGGTGATCGAGCCTGCTTGAGTTAATCACGAATGCCTTAATATTTTTTTTCTCTTTCTAAAAACTTGCTCCTTCCTTAAAGATAGGAAGGCCACCATCAAACTCGGCGATCTCAAATCAGAGCTTTACGAGCTTGGTACCGTTGGCACGCCACAGGCGTTGGTTGTTTCACCACTTCTTTTCAATATTGCCATGTGCGAGCTCGCGACCGAGCTAGAACATCTAGGCGGTATCCGAAGCGCCATTTACGCTGACGAAATCACCGTCTGGTGCACTGGAGATTCGGACGGACAAGTCGAACGATCTCTACAGGAGTCAGTCGACTGCGTTGTTAGTCACATACAGAAAATGGGACTCAAACTCTCGAGGTCAAAATCTGAACTTCTCCTGTACCGCCCAACTAAAAGGGGCCCAAAACCGAAAAATTGGAAGCCCTTACACGAGATCAATATCAGACTACACACGGCAACTGGGCAAACGATCCCAAGAGTTGACTCTATCCTGGTTTCAGGCATGATTATCGAGGCCAACGGGCACAACGGTCGCACAATCAACAGACTAACCTCGCACGCGAAGGAAGTAATTAGACTAATTTCCAGGGTGTCCAACAATAGAGGAGGGCTCAAAGAAGACAACCTTCTGAGGATTTACCACGCGTTCCTAATGAGTCATGTAAACTACGTTGCACCTATTCCCAAATGCCAAGTTCACGAGAGAACCAAACTAAACACGCTCATTCGCAAGAGTATAAAGAGGGTCCGTGGCCTCCCGATGCGTACTAACACCGAGAGCCTCATGAGTCTAGGTGTTCACAACACCCTAGAGGAAGTCTTCGAAGCGCAGCAGACGGCGCAGCTTGCTAGATTTTCGTCCACAATCGCGGGGCGAAAAATCCTTGAAGGCGTCAACATCAATCCCACTTTTGCGATGGAACGCAACACGCGGCTGCCAAATCACACGAGATCTTACATTAAGGTTTCTACAATGCCTAGGAACGTACACCCACAACACAATACAGGCAGAAGGTTGGCTAGGGCCTCTGCACTCCTGGCACACGCACACGCGTCGGACGCATGTTTCGTCGATGCCGCTTAATACGAGCGTTCCGCTAGCAGCACCTCCCGTTTTGCGGCCGTCTCCGTTGACACCAAGGGCCGGGTACTTTCGGCCACATCAATCATTACCTCGTCGCCCGGTAAGGCAGAACAGCTAGCCCTAGCATTAGCACTGTTAGATCCAAGCAAAACGGAAGTCTACACAGACTCGAAATCGGCAGCAAGAGCATTCGCATCTGGGGACGTCTGTAAGGAAGTCGCCAAGATACTCGAAGGAAAAGTACTTGTTCATCACACCATTACCTGGTTCCCGGCCCATGTAGGGTGGAAAGTAGGGGGGCTTGTCAACGCCAACGAATTGGCCCATGCTCAGGCGCGAGGTGTTGCTTGCCGCGCCGGGCTATCTGGGGCCGGTGCACCGGGCGGGGCCCGCGACGGGTCTGGCCCGATCGTGGCGGAGACGGAACCCCCCCGCTTTAGGGACATACTCTCCACCTTTAACGAAGTCACAAAGCATTATCAACTTGCTCGCAGGGCATTCCCGTTGCCCCACCGGAATCTATCACGGCCTCAATCGGTTACGCTTAGGTTATTACAAACGCACTCGTATCCCAGCCGCTCGATCTATAGTCGCTTCACGGAGGTCGTGTCCCGACTGCGGCGGATACAGCGATTTTAACCATATGCTCTGGGAGTGCCCCTCTTTACAGGACCACACGGATCAAGGGATCCCGCAAGACACATTTTATTTACTGATAAAGAGTCATGACTGGTTCGATCAACTCAAGGCAGTCCAGAAGGCCCACGATGCGGCGGTGACGCTTGGCCTTCCCGTCCCGACGTGGGAGCGGCCCGCGGTCCTCCTTCCATGAAAACAAGGGGTGACTACTTCAGGACGTCAATAAAGTTTACTACCTACCTACCTACCTACCTACCTACCTACCTACCTACCTACCTACCTACCTACCTACCTACCTAAAAACTTATCTACATTGTAACGCTACCTATGTCTGTAACGTATCCGGACATATTAATCTCTTCCCTGCTTTATTCTATCGGTATTCTAAACGTATCTTGCTTATCTCGACTCTTGACCGTTTGATCCTTCATTCCAATTAAAATCAAAGCACATCTGGAAGGCGCACGTTATCAATGGGTCTCACTGGGTGAATCCCTTCGCTTTCCATTAGGATGTGCGGAGCGATGTCAGGGTTTTTGCTGCTGCAAACACAGGCCTCATCTTGCTGCACATATTTACTCCGGTATGTTCTTGTCCTTAGGCAAGGAGCCCGAGCGCCAGATAACGAAGCACTACCCTTTGATTACCGTACAGATTTTATCTCACAATCAATTTCTTTTCAGTCTTGTAAACCTCTATGGTTTCTTTTGTTCCGATAATTCGCATGCAATTTACTATTGGTTTCTCTCACATTCTTTTTCATGACTCCAGGATGTCTATTTACACTTTCAGTTACCCTGTACTTGGTTGCCAACTTTCTTGACGTCTTCCTCCATTCTTTTGTCACTACACGGTTTTGAGGTTCAGATACTTGTGCACTGTATAGTCGCCCATTCATTTTGATTCATGTTCTTGAGTCCTTCAAATAAAATTTTGTTCTGCGCTTCTCTAATTTCAAAACCTTGCGGCACAACTCGTTTCACCCTGCACTGTCTTATTTGTTGTTTTTACCGTTGGCTCCTGCGGCCAACTGGGCTGCCAATCTTTCGTTAAAATGCAACTCCGACAAGGTATCCGATTTTAAGTGCATAATGGCATTGGCGAACCCTAGCTTTGGCACCTTTACACTTTTCCAGTCAACACGCACCACCTCATAATTATTGTGGCCTCAAAGTGCTGTGTGTTTCAGTATTGCTGCATTCCGCTTCCCCTTTATTTTCAGATTGTCTTGGTGGGTGCTTAAGTATTTTTTTCGTTTATGCATACGCCGAGGTATACTTGTATTGCTTTACTATAAAGATACTCCCCCAATTTGCTCGGGACATTTCGCCGACATCTGGCGAAAGAAAAAAAATTATTCTGCATCCAGCGCCTGTGATCCTCATGTAAACTAAATATCGGTGCCACACTGGGTATTTGTAGGGCGACTGGGAACCCATTTTATATATTCGCTACAAACGGGAAGGAAACAAAACGATGGCCACTTTCATAGGCCGCTATTTTACCTACATACTGTAATACTGGCCTGCCGACAATTTCCTAAAAGAGGATTCTGCATTAGGTTGTGCTGTCTCGACACTGGGTAACCACATGTATAAGCCATTGTGAGCACTTCGAGCCGCATTAATATTTTAATAAAAATAACCTACTTTACAGTGTATCGTGTTCTATACTAGAGCTAACTAACGTCACCCCCGTTTTCACGCTGGGTCAGGCCGTTCACAGCATACGCGTGCAATCATCACTCAAAAGTTGCGTGAAATAAAGGAACATTCATTTTTATTCATACATCGCCATGATAAAACTGCAAGTGTACTTCACGGAAGTTGTCCGTAATCGAGTCTCTGCAGTCATGGCGGGGGGTGCCGATTCCTGGCTAGTTTTCTGCTTGGATACTCGCATCTATATACCATGGTAGGCAGCGCCTAGAATGCTGCTCAGTATCACATGCCAGAATGTTGTCCTTTCCACAATACCGGCAGGTCTTGCGTCGGAGGCAGCAGTCGGAGAAGCAGTGTTCCTTGAGCTGTTTCAGCTCGGCCTGGAATGAGCAGCCGAAACGTGCGTTGACGCACAAAGTGACATGGCGGTGCAGCTGTTCCATGGAGAAAGTCAGGATCCTGAGCTCGAACTCGGCAAAGCGGGTCCCGTCCGCGGGACACACGCCGCCGTGGTGCATGGCTACGGTGCTGTCGACTTGGTTTGGCTGTGCTTCCGCTGCTGCTCGGACGAAGGCGTCGTACTCACATAACTCACACAGGGTGTGGCAGCAGGGAAGGAGCACGGCCCTGGCAGGAACCACCGAGCAGCCGGCGCAGACGCGGACGCGTGGTAGTGGCTCCACGAACGTGATTGATCGCGAGTTGAGGAAGTAGCAATCGTACCCTTGGAGGACGTAGGTAGATGAACCACGGTTCACGTTGGCCACGTGGCGCTGTCCTGAAGGCCGCTGAGGATCGCGTCCGAGATAGTTATCGCTGTCGTCGTTGGTGCGGCTGAACGTCGAGTGCGGCATGACGAAGTCAATTCTCGAGCGGCGGCGTATCGACGAGATTTGATCGTCACACTGAATGGAGCAAGTCTGGCTTGGAAGAAAGTTGCGACGGTATTTATAGCCTGGCAGTGCTCACAGCACTACGTGTGCCAGGCTCGAGAGTGCCATGAGGAGGTGGCCGAAGAGATTTAAAGTACGGTCGAAATAAGCGAAGAGCTTTTCTACAGGAGATTAAAGAAAAGCACTCTCCTCTCCCCTTCCATCTTTTATTTTTTTATTGTAACTCACTCTCTCTGATTAACCCAAATTCGAAGGGCGCAATATGACACGTGGTGACCTTCTAGAGCGGCACTCCGTAGTTGTTTTATGTGAAATGCCCCTCAATTCGGCAAAGCGGAACGCTGGTAAAACATTGCCAAAAGTTCTTTTACCAACTTCTACAGAAACTGTTCTACGGCGCTTACCTTATTATAACAAAAGCAACCGGCCGAGTTGCAAGGAATGTCACCTTGCAACGAGTTCTGAGGATGACGAGGTTCGGGATATGCATTGACAAAAAGGGCGACGAAACGTGGTCGTTCCTTTCCCTTTTGTGCTTTTGCATTTGAAAAAGTAATTTTGTCACAGAAGTAATTATTGCGTCAGTACATGTTTAGCTAAAGTTTGGCAATGATCATGTCCACACTGGTCTTTGACTTCAGATTTGTTTGAAATGAACAGGCTTTGAGAACTGATTGGAATAATAAAAGTAAAGGTTTCCAACAGAAATGAATTACACGGAAAGCATAGTGGAACACACACCACATGATGCCGGTGTGTTGTGTTATTTTACTTGGCCTCTAAATCAGTGTTTTCTTCCACTTCCCGTTTCTTTATCCGAACGTCCAACAATTAAGCTCAGGCAAACACTGCTCACTGCAGAGAACTATTAAATAGCAAAGTGTAGCGTACAGTATTTTCGTTTTGTTGTTCTCCCACACCCAATTCCTGGCCACCCATATGGAATGTACTAGCTGCTGCCATTTAAGTTGCTTTGTCAGAGCGGAAACTGTCGAAGCTGTCCTTTTTGCACTAGCCAGTACAGGTTTGGCACTTAATTACACCGAAATGAATATCCCTGCTTTAAGTATATGCGTTAGGCTATTCCATATTCGACACTTGCTGTTTTATTCCTAGCGTAGTTGCTATTTGATTGCGCTACGAAGTCCTTAGGCTTGCGATCGAATCCCGGCCACTGCGGCCGCGTTTCGATGGGGGTGAAATACAATAACGCCCGTATGCCGTGCATTGGGTGCACGTTAAAGAACCCGAGGTGGTCAAAATTAACTCGTAGTCTCTCACTACGGCGTGCCTCATAATAAGGTCGTGGTTTGGGCAAATAAAGCTCCAGAATATATTTTTTTATTCAATTCGTATTCAAAAATGCTGATTTCCGCGACCATCTAATTCGTTTTTCGTGCATTCTTCAGAATTGAAAACAAGGAATATTTGAAAGAATTAGTATTACTTCATAACGGACTTGGTGTACGCGAAAATATGACAAGGCGGTGGTGTAACTGTGTTCTGCTGATACTAGGAAGCAATTCTGACTTGCTCTTCATTTTCTCATTCTTTTTTTTTATTTCGCGTTAGCCCTATTCCTTATCACGGCACTGCCTAAGTCGGCACGCAATGCGTTAGCAAACAGCGCGGTGCTATCGGCTGGAAGCAGCAGTCAACAACTACGTCGTCGCCTTGTCATATTTGCGTAATCACCAAATGAGCCACTTCGTGGTTTGAATGCTTTTGAAAACCATTGTGAAGGCGCTCCTGTCGCGTTCGCGAAGCGCGTACGCCCGCTTTCACTTCGCATCCTTTTTCATGTTTTGCGCCTCTGCTTCGAATTGAAACACATATCGACTTTCACGAAATATGCCCAGCTGTGTGCTATTTTGGAAAGGCATCGATAAAGATAAATCGTCGGTATCTTTAAGTATCACAAAACGCAGCAATCGCCAGTCCCTCGAGGTGGTCATTTGCTCACGAACAAATCACGTGGCGAGGCCACCTTCCTTGAATGCCACCGCACGGGGATGAGCTCTTTTTTTTTTCTTTAGCAGAAGCACAACCGTAGTTTTCTTTCAGCCTCTCCTTATTGTGTTCTTTGTATCTGCCCAACACAGGAAGCCCACGCCGCGACCGCCATTAGAGGCGCTAAGCATTCTTGGAAAATGAAAGCCACTTGAAGGTGAACTTCGGTGGAGCTCATGGAATTTTTTGCTGCCTTGTTGGTCTGTAAGGTATACAAGCCAGGTTTCCCTTAATCTGAGAAGGGTCATGGGTGATGCTACTTTCTTATTCACACAAAGAGCTGTTCACCCTCTTGGTCATATGACAGCAACCAAGCCTAGGAAACGCCACCCGGAATGACGGCGCCATTGTTGTGCTTGTGAAGGGAAAGCGCGCATTGTGTAGTTGGGCGCGCATTCAAGTTTCTAGTTTATTCATCAACGGTGTCAGTTTTACATTGAAGTGTACACAAAATTAGTTCTGCACAGGGAGCCCCAAAGTTAAAAACTGTCAGGGGGACTCCCATACATGATCAAATTAGTGGTTTGATCACATCAATTCACTCATCAAACCGCATCAATCAGTGGTTGCGGCAACTTTACAGACAATTTGAAAAAGCAATGAACAGCACGAAAAACAAGAAATTATTAAGCTGCTTACTAATACAAAAATGACAAAGAAATCTTTTGTAATAAGCAAGCAATGTCAGTTAGTACAATAAAAACTGGAGCAACATTATGTCTAGTATTAATGCTACGTCAATTATTATTATTACACTGACAACAATCAGTTGTCAGAGACTTGTTGCATAAAATATTTCTCAACTTAGTGCTTGAATACATGCTCTGTGGGTGAAGATTTAATGGTATATGGAATGCAATTCTACGGTTTGATTCCAGCAAATGGGCAAACATGGCCATCGACTGTTTTTATTGTTTGACCCTGCGCAGTTTGTACGCAGCCTTAAGTTTCTTGCCCATCTGTGAAATATATTCAAGCAGGTATGGACTAGATCTACAAAAACCTTAGGTTTTCACGTCCGCACATTTGAATTTTTTATATATTACCCGTAAACAATAAAAAAAGAGTTGCTTTTCAAACGTGTCAATACTTGACAAACAAGCACAAAGTACACAATGTAAATACGTCAGATTATGCATTTACGTTTTGTTTTTTTGTTGTTGTTTTTTTGCATAGCGATGTTTGTTATCAGCCAAAGTCACATTCTAATCCATCACATTTTCACTGTTTTTCATTAACAGTGTTTGTCGCGCGTTGCTTGGCAAATACTTATAGGCTGCCCTTACCGGCAGAATGTTTAAAGGACCCTGAAATAAAATTGTACAAACATACTGAGTCGGTAGCTTAGGTCCTTTTGACCATTAAGTGACGCATTGAAGTGCTCCACGTGAAGCGTGTAATTATTTATAGCATTTTAAACATGTGCATCACCGTCGATCGCACCGGCGCCGTTCCCCTGAATTTTCAGCCACTCCCTTACACTTGACGTAGTTAGCCCAATTGACGTCAGTTGGGAGAGCTATCCGATTGGTTGCGCAGGTGGCGTCATCGATAATATTTCCAACTTTATGGCGAACAAATGTTGTTCATTCAAGTTGGAATGCTGGTTAGTTTGTTTCTATAAGTAACCGGAAGAGAAAATACAACGACAATTTATCGTTAAAATCAAGGACTTCTGTTACATAGCAAGTGTCACCTGCCTGCGCTATAAAGTTCTCTGTGTTGACCCGAGCTGTGCGGTGAGTGTTGGCCTCGAGCTTTCTCTTCGCGAGCATCATGGATCAACCTTGTTACATTGTGGGCTGCAAACCTAGCGATCGGCAGCATCTCAAGCCGCGACATCTTTCCCTCTGCAAGGTAGATTGCGAGCGGAGTGGCTGCAGTACATCGGGCTATCGGTATCCGGAAGACACCAGTGCCTACGCATTTGCAGCCGTCAATTCATGCCGGAGGATTACTACCACATCAGAGAGTTTTAGCATGTCCGGTATTCCTGTAAACGAATGTGTAAACGTGGGCGACCTGCACGGTGCGGTGGCCTGGTGGCCCAGATCTCAACCAGACAAACACACAGCTAATAGAACAGTAACCAAATGAACTACGCTGTGCTGCTGGTGAAAATTTTCTTCGACAGGGGCGTATTCGTGAATACATATACCATACAATGCTATAGCGGAGAGGTTGCAGAGGCTTCCCACGCTGCTTCCAAGACTACCTGAAGTAGACGACGTGACGTCACATCATGACGCCGAGCCAGTGAAGGCGGAGCTTAGCCCCCATCACTCGGCGAACGACTTCAGGAAAAAAGCGGGGTTGGCGAGGAGGGTTACTTGTAATCTCCCATAGCCCTAGAAGCAGGAGAATTGCATCTACCGATGCAATTCTCCTGTCTGCTCTCCTCTGTACAGAATTGCATCGATAGATTTCGAAGTATCGCCTTTATGAATGAAACAGGGGTGTCATGTAGTGTCTTTTTGGAGCTGCTCAGTTTTTTTCCTTCAGCCCACTTTTATTCAGCTGGACGGCCAGCCATTTAATCAGGAGGAGGGCATATCGGTCGGCTCGTGCATCACCCCCATTCGGAGCGATTTTTTTAGCTGAACTAGACAGAGGCTTCAGCGGTCGCCTTCATGAATTTAGCATCACAAGGACTTTCAGGAACGTGGATGATTTTTTTTTAATTTTCCTTAACTGCATGTCTAGCTGTTTCAAGACGCTAGCTACAAGCGCACAACTTCATACGTCAAGGCTTATCACCTTTAGTTTTAACTCATGAGTTGCGGTCTTACGGAAGCTTACGCTTCCTCGACATTGGGCTTTTATTCCGAGACAAACGTACATTCTGTAAATAATAACCTTACGCCAACAAGCCCCTGCTCCCCTATGCGTCAGCGCACTCAAAGCTGGTAAAGAGGCGCATCGCGAAGTTATGCCTGTCCAATTCTTTAAGCAAGGCTTGCCCGGAGCTTTTTTTTAAATATTATATGGTATTTAGGAGACGTTGTCGCCTTTAATTGGCACCGGCTACTCCTTTTCACATAGAGATATGAAAGAAAAAAAACTAAAGATTGACTTCAAATCACAATAACATTAAGTTCAGTCACATAAGTACACTAATGCCACACTAATACTGAAAGACATCTCAGAAACACAGCAACACAAAGTTCAGTCACAAGGGTGCATTAAAGTAGGCCCAAAATCCAGTCACATAAGTGCACTAATGCCTCACTAAAACTGATAGTCAACTCAGAACCTCGAAGTCGCCGCATGAGCTTGTCAGGCAAGTTGCAGGCCGTGCCCCTGATGCCGTATCTGAAAGGTGTGCAGCAGAAGGTGTGGACGTTTTGACCCGTTGTAAAACTTCCACTAAGGTACTGCCGACTTGATATGTTACATCTTTCCTTAAAGCGAATTCGTTATCCCTTTTACCCTAGGACAAAGAAGGTGGTTTCGCTTTCGTGCGTTTGGGGGACTTTAATTCTAAGGCCACCCTTGCCATCGATTCTGCTTTTAATGTGATGACAGTGTTTCGCTTGTAAATGTGAAATTGAAAGCAATAAAGCTGTGCAGGTCTCTTAGCCTTGACAAGCTAGCAAAAGCGATTGAAAAAACTAAAAAACTCAAAATGTTCTCGATTGACGTTAAAGATCTCTACTATTCACTTCCGCATGACAAGTTGCTACTTTGTGTTGAAGAATGCATTGATGGTTTTGGATCAGTTAGCTTTCAGAATGCTGCAGGTGTTTCTATTAGTGGCTTCCTTGAATTGTTGGCCTTCTATTTAAAATCGTCTTTTACCGCGTGGAATGAGCGAAACTACATTCAAAGGAAAGGTGTATGCATAGTATCATGCCTGGCGCCAGCACTAAGTGATATTTATCCTGCTCATCACGATCGCAACATTCAAGGTCACCTTGACGGGTCTCCGGTTGTCAAAGTGTGTAGGTTCGTTGATGACTTCCTGGTATTTATTGATTGCACGGATAACACTTTCGAGCCTGCAGCGTCTGGAGTTTTCGACATCTTTAAAAAAGAGCTGCAGCCTTTGGAACTTACGCACGAGCTCCCCATGGATATTCCCTTACGTTTTCTAGATCTCAGGCTGAGCCTTTCTAGCAAACATGTGTGCTGTTTCTTCGAACCTAGGAGTGAAAAGCCACTCTCGCCCTTTAATTCGGCACACTCAAATCTCGTTAAACGTGGTATTATATATTTATGCTTAGTCAATAGCCTCAATAAATCATGTCCGCACGGCATTCAACATAGTTTTGCCGCACAGGTTGGTCGCCTCTCTTGTGTTGGGTACCCTATGGCCGTAATTGCAGCCATAGCTGAACAGCTTCTTAAGCACACCAAACGTGCTGAGGCCGCTCAGTCACGGAGCCAGCCGGTGGAAAAGCGCCGGGTTGCAGTGCTCCTGTATGTTCACGATGTCTCCCATAGGCTAAAAAAGATTAGGCAGCGTGCAGGAATCAATGTAGTTTTCTCAGCCCCGGAAAAGCTGGCAAGGCTCTGTAAACGTGTCAATGCGCCTAAATTACATCATAGTTGTTGCTCTGTCGCGCACAAAAAAAAACGTTTTTGTTACTTGCGCAACTAATGTGGTTTACCAGGTTCCCCTGGTTTGCGGAAGTAAATATATTGAACAGACCGGCAGGCGCCTAAATGATCGCCTAAGGGAGCACCACATTACCGTGCATAACACTGTTCAATGCCACTTGGGCATCCATTGCCGAGATTGTAAGTGCGTCGGATGCGAACCCCTCTTTGGAGATATGGGGTTTTAGCGAGATACAGCTCACACCTCACGCGAGAGATAATAGAAGCCGATTTCATTAGGAACCTGGGTACTGTGTGTGTCAGTGCCCCCATCTATTGCGCTGACAGCTAGTGAAGTGTTCTATCTCAACAGATAGTGTTAGTAATATGTTAGAGCCCCCTCTATCGAGCTGACACCTAGTGAAGTGCTTTATCTAAACAGATTGTGTTAGTAATGTGTGTTTTTTTTTTACATGTGACCATATAGTAAGTACCAATGACTTGCTGTTAGAGAGCCCTTTTTTGTGACCGCCTTTCGTTTTTTCTGCGCATGCCCCTCCTGTAATATACACATGATGTCGCAACGGCAATAAAATATTGTTGGAAGTCAGCGCAGTGGTTGTCGTCTCTATCAGTCCTTGTCCTTTCGCGCTTTACCTCGTTTTTTTTCCCGAAGAATTACCAACTAGCCCAAGCAACCATTCTCGTTCAGAGCAACAGCACATACAGTTCTCTCACATAGGTGCACTAAAGTAAGCACAAAGTCCGGTCACGCAACTGTACTAAAATCACGGTACATGACATAGCAACGAGTAGACTCAAATGAAGGTATATGAACCTAGGTGTTGATCGACCAAATTCAGATGAAATGAAAAATCCCATAGAGTGAGCTTATCACAGATAAACGCTCCTTTCCATGTTTTCCGACAATATTGCTCGCTTCTAGAAATCTTTTGAGGGCCTTTAACGCTCGTCTTTGCAATGAATGTGTTGAACAAGGACCTAAGATCTTCCTGAGGCTGACAGGGCTGCGGTCTAATGCCCCTAAATCATGCGCTAAACGTTGCTGTGTGTGTCGTGTCGCGGACATTCTTATAGAAGATGCTACACATCCTCATCCGCGTGGCCACAAGTACACTCCGGACCGTCAGCTCTTGAATTTCTTTGTAGAAAATGATTTGTGCCCGCGGTGCCGAGCCGCAGACGGTGAATGAACGTTTCAAAGGCTCTGGTTGTATCCAACGTGGACGGGATTTTGAAATGAAGTGCGGGGTCAATGTGAAATAAATCTGATGATTTCGAGTTATGGTCAAACCATGTCGCTTTGCAACCATGGACTGAGATCTGTCTTAGTACGTGCCGCAATTCGCCTTGCGTTAGAGGGAGACTGTATGTGTCGTTATTAATATGCGCTTGTCTAGCTGCTTCGTCTGCTGCAACATTCCCAGGGATATTGCAGTAGCCAGGTATCCATTGGAACATTAGTGTGCGATTTTTTTCACTTGCCTTTGTGAGTTCCTTTAGTGTCTCATAAACTAACGCCATGTTTTGGGAATTGTTGATGCCACTATGAAGTGACGACAAAGCTGCCTGTGAGTCACAAAGGGTGACCCATTGGTTCCCTTTTTGCGTTCAATTTATGTATCCTGACATAGACAATATTGCAAAAAGCTCTGCTGTAGTTGATGATGTCATGTGAGACAAGTTTAAACGTCTGTATTCTGTTCCATTCTGGAATGACAAAGGCAGCTGTAGAAGAATTTGTTTGACAGGAACCGTCTGTATAGGCTTGAATATATCCAGGGTACCGAAAGTATATGTGGTATAGCGCTAGTTGTTGTGCTACTCGCATAAATATGTCTCGTTTGCGAATCATTCCGTCAACCGAAAGTTCAATTTTTGGGGCGACAAGTCGCCATGGAGGGTAGGAAATATCTGAGATCCAAAACTCGTAATGTGGTAGTAGATTTTTTGCGCCTGAATCACAGGGTAGATGTTTTCCCTGTCTCTGTAAGTGTAATTGCTAGTGGGTGTCTCTAGTGCTGCACTGAAACGCGAAAGTAGTGTTGACAGGTTTCAACGGTCCTCATAATAGGGAATGGAGGATGACGTCCCTCTACAATTACTAAGGAAATTTGAGGTTGCTCAAGGAACACCTAAGCATACTGTAAGGCTCCTAGCTATTAATCGTTGAAGTCGTTCTTCAGATGAAAGGGAGATTCCATGCAGAACAGGTGAAGAATAAGATACGCGGCTTTCCTTTGCCAGCCCAAGGAGAAATAAAGGTGTGTGCATATGCAGACGACGTATCCCTCTACTTGAGAAACGAAGAGAGCTACTACGCCTTCTTACGTTTATTTAAGGAATACTCTGAATTATCCGGAGCCAAACCGGAACACAGACAAAAGCAAGGTGATGGCCTTCGGAAACTTCGAATCCGCCCTTGACGGAGAAGTAGAATGAGTAGCTGGTGTCAAAGTCCTGGCAGTAGTGTTCCTCACGTCCGGGGAAATGGTGCAGGAGACGTGGACAGACCTGCGTAAGAAAGCAGAAAGTAAGCTGTCAGTGGCATCAAAGTTAGCCGAGCGCAGCTACATCGTGAAATCCCATGTTTGCGCGACATTTTACTACGTAGCACGCATAGCGTGCCCACCACGCAGGGCTTCACAGAGGCTAGCCAGACTCTGCGGTTCTTTCCTATGGAACGACAAGACTGAACAAGTGGCACGCCCGCTCCTTCGGCTTCCAACGGAACTAGGCCAGATCACCTGCCACACTTGCACGTCATCTTGGTGTGTTCTGCTTTTTTTTTCATAATGTGTGTTGATTATATATGTGCCAGTGTCATTAGTATTGGAATGTTTTCTTGTACATGAAGCCAAGTGCCCATGTATTTTCAAGAATGTTTTTGTGGCAATAAACTTTTCTTTAACAGGATGCGCACCGTAGAAATCGCATGCGTAATCAGGCAAATGCCACAAATAAGTACACGTGTAGTCCGGTATACAGCGCCTGTCAATTGTGAGCAAAAGTCATAATTAGTTAACCCATGAAATCATCGAAGCGGAA
This sequence comes from Dermacentor silvarum, assembly GCF_013339745.2. Taxonomy (NCBI): domain Eukaryota; kingdom Metazoa; phylum Arthropoda; class Arachnida; order Ixodida; family Ixodidae; genus Dermacentor; species Dermacentor silvarum. Next base: position 109,511,659 of record NC_051163.1, read on the forward strand.
TTGATTGACAGGTTTGGTGACACCTGTGTGTCACAACCATCTATCGCCCTTTCTAAGAAGGACCTATCTTTCTTGCGTGAAGGTTATAATTTTCAGCGGGCGGCGCACACGTGATGTGTCACACTTTTTTGCTATATATGTGCTTGCTCGCTTCGAAATAAAACACTGTTGTAAGTCTGCGCTCGTGTGTCTTAGCCTCTTCTCTGTCTTCGTCTAGTGCGCATAAAGTACTTTCACAGGCCTCATACAATCCCCGTCTTGGTCGTCACGGCCGATTGTGTTCGTTTATCTTGCATTCCTCAGTATAGAACAGGTAAGCAATATTTCTTTAGAACTTACTATTTTGACATTGCATTTGCTTTGTTCGGCGCCGACAAACTCCTTGATGAGCCTTTGGCTGTTTCCTGACCAGGAAAACGAAATAAAGCACATCGCTTGGGAACATTGCAAGCCTCCAAAGTCGCTCCTTTGTGTGAGGACACCAGTTCGTCCTGTTCTTATTCACGTCGCACTCGTATTGCGCTGCTCGAAAACATAACGAGTTTGAGAACCCTTGACCAACACTCAAGAGAAATAAACACTTCGCTGCCAAATACAGTGCGGTTAAACTATCAAGAGGGGCATTTCTATCGTTGTACTCGAGCCATCAACCCGTGGTCTGTATCGTCTTTCATACTGCAATCGTTAAGCAGAAAAGAATGCACGCCGAGCATTAACAAAAATTATTCGTTACTAGAACCATCAAGTATGTTTTCAATTCATACGGCACACCAGATACGGCCTTGCATTAGCTTTTTTTTTGCCATCAGAAATGCCTTGTACCCGTGAATACCACGCCGACCAGACAAAACCATGTGCTCCACATTTGCATTACAAGCGGCATTCTGCGTTTTTGACTTTACACACATGCTACTTCAGGTGCTTTTCGGAATGGCTGAATTCAGCAATCTAAAGACAGTCGCAGGTTTCACGGGGTATACCGCACATAGGGTTCGCAGACCCGTTACATTGTAATATTATTTTTTAAATACACTTGGTCGGCATCTATTCTTTTTTACTTGTGATAATATTTATTTATTTATTTATTTATTTATTTATTTATTTATTTATTTATTTATTTCGTTTGCACACACAGAAACAACCACAGAGAAGAGAAGATGGCTAGCTGGCAACAGCCACCAGGAAGGGATTTTCGACATGAATATAAGACCCAAGCACACAAAATGTCGATAAACCATTGATTTCACTAAAGCCGGCTTCTTTACAATTAAGCGTAACTGTGAGCTCGGCAACGACAATACAATACAATACACGTCCTCGGATTAGTTCAAGCACTTGAAAAATAAACTGCGAAGATTACTATCTTGCATAAAGAAGAGCTTGTATTGTTACCTAAGTTCGTCTATATGTTTCCAGTAATCATTGTCGTAATTAGAACTGCAAGATTTTGCCGTTGGTATTGCGTGTGAAAGAAAAAGGCAGTTTTATTGCAATTGCCAAAATGTCAGTATACTCTACTTTTTACACATTTTTAGATCGGTGACATGTGTGCTGAAGCTGAACACGTACGGCCCTGCCATTTGTTCTGAATAGCAATCAGCTAAGCTCGGAATGACTGCAGGAGTAATTCTTCTGGATGTGCCGTGTTCTTAAAGCAGAAAGATTTTCGTAACAAGGAACTGCTTTGGCGTGTAGACAGATATATCGGCTGTTTTAATAAAAGTTGCCTGTATCAAATATAGCGCCATTCTAATCTTTGTGCTGTACATCACTAGCATAATAAATCGAAATGCAATTATTGAGCTCCCCGAATGGGCGTCTGCGTCAGCAGGCATTTGGTGCGTTGCGACATCACGGACCCGAGCACACGCGGTTGGAACCTTCCCCGTCTAGCCGTGAGCGGCTTAACCGTGTCCAGAGAAAAGGGGACACTGGGCGTTGAGCAGATGCCGGGCATTTGGACCTTTAAGGCCCCCCGGCGGAGGTAACACACCTCTTTGCCCTCTCTTCACATAGACAACGCCCCCCCCCCCCCCCCCCCAGACTGACGAACCCGGGGGAAATCGCCGGTCGCCTTTTCCTGTTCCTCTCTCCGACCTTGCTCTTTCTCGGTCACTTTTTATCTTTCCAGTTTTCTATTCACTTCGTCTGACTTCCGAGATTTCAGGTGGCTATGGTTAACCTTGTGTGGAGCACCCAAACTTGGTTGCACATATTTGGTTATAGCAATAACGTACAGCTGGCGTCCGCTGAATGCGTTTATTACAAGTCCTGCGGCCTCACCTCTTTAGGCTCCTTCGTGGATGACTGGTGTTACTGGCAACATAAGAGCAATTTTCTGACTGGTTCATATCCCAGCCTTCCTAATCGCCCCCTAGATATTAGGGGGGGGGGGGGGGGGGGCACACGGACGAAGTATTCAACATTTTTTGCCGGCAAACTGAAAACTTGCCCCGATTCCACGTTATCCATTGTGGTAAACCGGAAAAGACCGCGAGAATTATCTCATCTTTCCAAGTTTCAAAATGTCCTACTGAAGTACTTGGAGCAGGCTACAAAGGATAGAATATGGTCAGCGGTGATATTCTTTTGGAACTCCACGATAAGAAGCCGTAGGACAAGCTGCTGAAAAGCTGCTGTGAAGTACATCATACTAAACGCAGGCGACCGAGCGCCCGAGGCGGCCTCACGAAAAAGCGTGCTTCACTCTCTGGAGCATTTTCCGGCTTGTTTTGTTTCCTTGTGAACAGCCTGCTTAGTCAATATGCGTAAAGAGAAACAAGATTCTTAGCACATAAAAGACTTAGCGTTTTTTTTTTTTTTTGGGGGGGGGGGGGGGACGAGGGTGAAAGAAGTTATTTTTTTGCGTGCTCTTTATAAATCCGGTGCCGTTTTATTTTACTGCCGCAGCTGTTGGTTCAGCGCATCCGGGGAAACCCATCAGGCGCGCTTTTGATGATTGGAATGATGACGTGATGCGCTTAGCACGCCGTTTCGCCCATGTCTTGATGCCATAACGAATTTGGTTAAATTACTAAAGAAAATGACCCCAACACCCGCCATATATTTCACAGGAAATTAAGAGCGGTTGTTCAGTCGTGCATATATACTTTGATCATGTTCGTCACTGCTTCTGCCATTACGAAAGGGCTAAAAACGCAATACTTCGACAAATCTACCTTCAGTAACTCAGGAGTGATATCCGCTTCTACGTGGTGCCCTTATTGCCGTGTTAGAGGGGCACTAAAGGCAAATCCTAAGTCGACGTGGAGTGTTAAAATGCAATTCCAGAAACCTCGCAGCGCCTCTTCTTGGCTTGGCGTAACAGAAAATCGCGTCTGTAGGGTCCGCATACCTTCAGCGAAATTCAAATCGAACCGCTCCCGAGCGGTGGAGTGATGACGGTGCATACGCCACCACCACCGGTGAATGAGTAAAATGGCGCCCGACAGACGGCGCTACGGCTTTTTTGTTGTTTTGTGTGTGTGTGTGTGTGTGTGTGTGTGTGTGTGTGTGTGTGTGTGTGTGTGTGTGTGTGTGTGTGTGTGTGTGTGTGTGTGTGTGTGTGTGTGTGTGTGTGTGTGTGTGTGTGTGTGTGTGTGTGTGTGTGTGTGTGTGTGTGTGTGTGTGTGTGTGTGTGTGTGTGTGTGTGTGTGTGTGTGTGTGTGTGTGTGTGTGTGTGTGTGTGTGTGTGTGTGTGTGTGTGTGTGTGTGCAAAATGCTAACGCTCTGCGTTGGCGAAACTGAGCCGCTGCAGCTGCTCTTGGTTCAGCGGTGTGGACCGTTCAGGAATCCCCCGACATCACATGGACGTTGCAAGGTCACTGCTACTTGCAGTTTGTGTGATTTCAGAGAGCCAGCAAAACGAGTGCAGCACTACGCGATAGCGAAATTACTCAAACGCGAAAGCGCGGGCGGCGCCGCGGTCGAGCGAAAACGAAACCTTTCGACCGCCGCGTGGTTGTCAAGGGCAAGGTCAATGACGTCTTTTAAATGCGAAACATTTCTTGGCGAACATTGCCTACTTTGATAGTATCTATCTATCTATCTATCTATCTATCTATCTATCTATCTATCTATCTATCTATCTATCTCTCTCTCTCTATCTATCTATCTATCTATCTGTCTATCTAGCCGCCTACGTCTTTGTGCTCTCATGGTCCTTTCGTTAACTTCGTATGTACCAAAATTGGCATACTATGACAAGAGTATATGACGAACATAAAAAATATGTCATTCTTGTCATGACATTCTGACATTCTTGTCATGTAGGTCATGAAACAGCCGACTACGTCTTGGTGCTCTCATAGTCGTTTAGTTAACAATTGGTAGGTACCAAAATTGGCATAGTATGCAAGAGTGTCTGAAGAACATAAATGATAGGCCATGACATAAATGTAATCACCTATCATGACATAACATTTATGTCATGACATGCGTGTCATATAGGTCATGACAATGACCCCGCGAAAAAAGCTGAACACTCAAAAACCACTGAAATGGGCTCGGACATGGGTACTAAGTGAAGGAAACACTAAAGAATGCTGGTAGAAGTCCTAGTCATGAGCATGACTCAGCAGAAATGACAATAACACAGCGAAAAAAGACTAACCCTCAAAAGCCACTGAATTGGATTCGGACGTGGATACTAAGTGAAGTAAACACTAAAGGAGCGTGGTAGAAGTCATAGTCAATACCATGACTCAGCAAACATGTGAATGACCCGCCGTGGTTGCTCAGTGGCTATGGTGTTGGGCTGCTGAGCACAAGGTCGCGGGATCGAATCCCGGCCACGGCGGCCGCATTTCGATGGGGGCGAAATGCGAAAACACCCGTGTACTTAGATTTAGGTGCACGGTAAAGAACCCCAGGTGGTCCAAATTTCCGGAGTCCCCCACTACGGCGTGCCTCACAATCAGATCGTAGTTTTGGCACGTAAAACGCCATAATTTAATTTAAACATGAGAATGACGCAGCGACAGGAGAATAAGACTCAAAAACCAATAGAATGGGTACAAATGTGGTACTCAGTGAAGTAAAAGGCTAAAGGTTGATTGTGGAAGTCATAGTCATGAGCATGACTAAGGCTTTCGCCTTAAGGTCTCTTAGGTGTAGCTAAAGGGACTCCTGAGGACTCATGACATGAATGTCATGACATGCGTGTCATGTAGGTAATAAAAGAGCCGCGTACGTCTTGGTGCTCTAATGATCGTTTCGTTAACTTGGTAGGCGCCCCGCATACTGCTTCGCATAACATCGATTCCCACAGGGCGTGGGATCTACCGGCTTTTTCTTTATTGCGATAGCAATTATATGAACATTCCAAGTGCACTTTTGCCGTCGTAGTGATGTTCCGTATAATGTCCTGCGGCGATACAATCGTCGCCGCGCGACGTGCGTTGTGTGTGCGAGTGAAAGCGTGCGAGGGTGAGCCTGCAACCGCAGCTTGATCTCGCGCACACGACAGAGGAAAGCGGCCGGAAGCGCACGCGCTTCGTTCACGCTCGAGGAATGGGAATAGGCGATGGAGGCGGGACAGGGGGGGGAGGGTGCGCTCGGCTTACGCGGCTGCTGCTCACGGAGCTATCTTGAAAGCGATCTGCGATGGGCCAAAGTGCATTCGCCGAGTGCTGATAGCTTCGTATGCGCTGCGCTTTCGACGTTTAGTTCGCGTAGAAGCGAGAGCCAGCGCGAAGGTCAATTTGCGCGCTGCCGCTGGTGCGCTTTATCACTCCAGCGTTTTGACGAGCTCCCGCGGTCATCGAGCGAGATGTGTTCATGTTTGCCTGTGCGCGCGTGACACCGTGTTTGTTTATTTCGTTAGTAAGCGAATATTTACAACCTTTCACGGCCGATAAAACGACCATCCTTATTTCGTATAGCTGTCTACCAGTTTGCTATCGCAATCGATGCTTCAACTTTCGGGGGAAACTGCGACTTTTTATTGCGATAGCAATTATATGGACACTCCAAGCGGATTTCTGACGTCACCGTCGCCGTCACGTTCCGTATAGAGTCCAGCGGCGATGAAATCGTCGCGGCGCGCCGTATGCTGTATGTGCGAGTGAAAGTTCGCGAGGGACGCGCGCTTTCACGGGGAGCGAACGCACGGCGGAGAGCAAACGCAACTTCTTCCGTCGCGTGAAAGGCCGTGGGGGGACGGGAGGGAGGGGAGGTGATGTTTAGCTGCGGCACCAAATGCGCCTTGGCGCTGAGCCGTGCTCCCTCAAGGGCTGCAGAAGATAGCGCCAACCTTTCCCTTTCCCTCAAGAACCACTTATCATCATGCGCCTTTATATAAAAACGTTGCGAGGCGAGAAGGTGGTAAAGACTTCCGACGCTGCTGGACGAGTGTCCCGTTGTGATCTCGTCGAAAACCTCCGCGCCGCCCGCCCTCAGAGGCACCGGCAACAGTCACCAACGCCGCGCGCGTTCCGTGCGAACGCGGGCAAAAAGCCGACGGCGTCGACAACAGTTCTGCGCATTGCTGGTGCTGCTGCATGTCCAAGTTTATACAGCCCATAAAACTATACTATCCTTACTCCGTATAGCTCTCTACTAATTTGCTACCGCCGCTCACGCTCACGTATGTCGCTCACGCGCTATATAGCAACATGACGACAACCAATATGTCTGCCTGCATGTAAAAAAGAAGACTGGGTCATTTACACTTATTGGAGCCGACATATCCCCAGCGGGTCACTTTGGCAAAAGGCTCAAGAAAATATTGTTAATGACCAATGTCCCTTGGGTTATCACAGGTGACATCAACGCGCATCACCAGCTATGGGCAAGCGCTAAAATTGATTCCAGAGGCAGGAGTCTTGCCTCTGCTGCCGACCATGATATGTGCTGTGCAAATGATGGCAGCCCTACATTTCTGCGAGGCACGACCTATAGTAGTTGCTTAGATTTGACTTTGGTGTCACGGCGCTTCGCCTCGAGTGTTCAGTGGTTTACTGACATAGAGACACATGGAAGCGACCATATTCCAACGTACATCAAGATTAGTGGAGTTGAGCAATGCTGCTCTGCAGTCTTGCGTACAGTTGAGTGGTCAAGGTTTAAGGAGCATATGGATGACGCATGTCGGGAAGGCCTTTCACACAATATAGAAGACGAAATCGCGCACGCAATGAAATCATTCATGAGCTCGCTCACAAGGTCAGCAAGGCGAGCACACTTCGACACAGAACTGGAGAGGCTGCGTGCGGAACGCCGACAGGCGGAAAGAAGGTATCGGCGCACTAAATCCGTTCTAGACCTGAGGGATTCATGACGCATACAAAAGAAAGTTCAGCGTCGTATGGATAAATTGGAAGACAAGCGATGGAAATCTTTCGGTCAGACGCTTGATCCCCGAAGATCGCTCTCACACATATGGAGAACGGTTAGGGGTCTTCGCTCATGTCCGCATCAAAGGAAGCCCTTTGTTGCTCTGGCCCTCTACCAACACCGCTCGCAGTTTGAAGTGGCTGAAGAGTTCTGTGTGCGGGTTGCTCGATCCGTGATCATCCCTACTGACGCAGCACTGAATGGCGTCCCTGAGGCACGTGTGCCAGAAATGAACGTGTCATTTTCACCTGAAGAGCTCGACGCTGCGTTAGCGACCTGCAGGCGTTCTTCGTCACCAGGACCAGATGGCATCACGTACGCTGCCTTATGCCACCTTGGACATGACGCACGTAGTGAGCTGCTCAACTACTACAATGAGTCTTGGCGAAACGGCGTTGTTCCCTAAACAATGGAAATCGAACCGCTTGATCCCCATTCTGAAACCTGGAGAGTCTCCGCTTGATTTATCATCATATCGTCCGATTGCGCTTTCAAGCTGCGTCGGCAAAGTGATGAAAAAAAGTATTCTTGACCGCTTGGAATGGTACCTCGAGCGATTCAACATCTATTCGGATGCCATGGCTGGCTTTCGTCGAGGTCGCTCGTCCATCGACAATGTGATTGACCTCGTTACCTGGGTCCAAGAACAGAAAATCCTCAAGCGCCTACCAGTTGCACTTTTTCTCGATGTCAAAGGAGCATACGACAACGTCGCCCATGAGGCCATACTGAACTCACTTGAAGCTGTGTGAGTTGGTGGCCGGATATATCAATGGATTTCGGACTATTTGACCGAGAGGTGCTTTTTCTTACAGACTGAAGACGGCCCAACTTCGGAACATTACATCTGCCGTAGTGTGCCGCAGGGTGGAGTGTTGAGCCCTATATTGTTCAACCTCGCATTGGTAGGACTTGTGGAGTATTTACCGCGGACAGTGCATGACTCTATATACGCCGACGACATTTGCATCTGGGCCTCTGCAATGACTCAGCCTCAGGTGCGGGCCAGGCTTCCGCGGGCGGCAACCATGACGGCGCCTTATCTACGAGAACAAGGCCCCCGTGTGTCTACAGAAAAGTCCGCATTGGTTGGATTTACGCGCAAACAAATGTCCCTGTATCCTGTTTCAATCAACGGTCAAGCTGTGTCCTATGTTAAGACGCATCGCTTTCTGGCTGTCATCATCGACCGCAACTTCTCGTGGACCCCTCACTGCGTCTACCTGAGGAAGAATTTATTTGCTATTTAAATTATTATTAATTTTAGGTAATACAATTAGGTATTTAGGTATTTAAATTATTAATTATTATTAATTAATTATTCAATTATTAATAAATTAATATTATATTAATATTAAATTACTATTAAATTATTAATTAATTATTAGGTATTTAAATTTCTCTGTGGGAAAAACTGGGGTGCACCAGTCCATTGTATGCTGCAGCTGTACATGGTACTGTTCCTGGGATTTGGGTACTGTTCCTGGCCAGTCTTGTCAAAGACATGCAAGACGAACATTCGCGCTCGGGAGAGCATACAAGGTCAAGCCCTACGCACGTGTTTAGGGCTGCCTCGGTGCACCTCAACAACAACAACAATAGCCATCGCGAGAGACCATACGATCCAGACACACGTAGCTGCCGACTCCCTCAGAGAACACATTCGTCATCTGTCAAGGATCCCCGACTATCACTTAGATGCCCTGCCAGCGGAGAGACCTCACGCGACCTTTTCAAAAGTGATTAGCGCCCATCAAGAGTGTATACCGTCGTCTTTTACACCGGCGGCGAAGCCTTCATCTCCCCTGTGGTGCCTGCGACAGCCTCAAGTGAATTTTACTATTCCCGGAATCAACAAGAAGGCCAGTCATCCATCGCTGGCTCTGAAGCAACTGACGCTCCTATTAATGCACCAGATATATTATGACTACATACATATATATACCGATGGTTCGACCTCACCTACCAGCTCAACTGCCGCATTCGTCGTTCCAGCCAAGCAAGTTGCACTTAAATTCAAATTGTCACATATGACTACATCTACGTCGGCAGAACTTCCGGCCCTCCATGCAGCTGTGACCTACGTCACCGAAGAGCCGGCACAGAAATGGGTCATATTCTGTGACTCTAAGGCAGCCCTTCACAGTATCAAGTCAGCCTTACATCACAGAACTTACGAGCAGATGAAATCCGACATCAGGGAAGTACATCACCATGCTCTGGAAACAAGGCACAGCATAGTCCTCCACTGGATTACTGCTCACTGTGGCATCGTCGGCCACGACATTGCTGACAGGGCTGCCCGATCTGCCCACGAAGGCACCCAGACGCGTATAATACCTTTGGCGAGGACTGATACCGCCAGGGGACTTCGTCTGCTTGCACGCAAAAAGTCGCAAGCTTTATGGAGTTCCAGTGCCTTCAATTGCCGATTGTATAAGTTGGACCCCTTGCTACGGCTACAACTGCCATCTAGCCTTTCCCGCGGCGAAACAACCTTGCTGTGCCGCTTGTGGCTGGGAGTGGCGTTCACGAACACTTACTCATACCGTATGGGAATGGCCGAGAGCCCGACGTGCGACTCCTGTATGTGCGAGGAAACCATCGAGCACCCATTGTGCACCTGTCCTCGCTATGACATACAACGCCTCTCTCTCAGGACAACTTTAAACCGGCTGGACTAGAGACCATTCTCTGAGTCAAAGATACTCGGACCGTGGCTACACCCGTCACTGGCACCAAAAGCGATGCGTGCTTTAGTACAGTATTTGAAGTGCACCGGCTTAAGAGACCGCCTATAGTGTCCCTGTACATCGTCCCTCGTGCACTCAGTACTGATTCTCTCTCTATTGTTCGCTTTCTATTCCCCCTTTCCCTTACCCCTAGTGCAGCGTAGCAAACCGGACGCTCTTCTGGTTGACCTCCCTGCCTTTCCTCTCCTTGCTCTCTCGCTCTCTCTCTGCTACCGCAATTGATGCTTCGCCTTTCAGGTGAAACTGCGACATTTATTTTTTCTACAGATCGAATATAGCTGGACAACGCGCATTTTATTCCGTCTTATTATGGGATGAAATTATATTTTTTATTACGCATGGTTGAGCATTAGTGACAGAATTATAATCAAGAGTGCCTTCGTCATCCGGCTAGTACCTGAACGTCGCGTGGGAGTCACAAATCGTGTCCGGCATTTACCTCAGTTTCTCGATTATTAAATCTCTGTTCGCGATAATATTGACGCCTTAGACGTTTTCGTGCATTAATATATCACTTTAGCATTACTTATTATTTGCCTTTTACTGTCCCTTTATTGTCGCTCGTAGGAGTTTGAGGATCGCTTTACATGATGGAGGAAACTGCTCTCTCGTTTTCTGGAAACCCCGATCGAATTGGCTACTTTCCGAAAGGGCACCGGCGAAATGAAATAGACAGTTTTAGCAGAGCGTTGCTTACGCTCCGCTCCGTTAACATTTCACGCACACCGCTAGCTAGACGAACTGCGTTGATTTCGCTGGCGCCTCTTACCAGACACGCCGGTCACGCGCGCTCAACGTAGCTGTAAAATGCCAACGCAACCAGCAGACGCACGTGGGCAGCGTTCTTAGTTTCGCTGCCGATGTGAGCATTGTGCGCACGCGCATTAGTGTTCCCGCTAGCGTTCCGCTGAGCGGCTGTGCGCAAATAAATAATGCTTATTTACAGAAATCGTTACGATAAGACGGTCTAAGCGGAGCGGACCGTGAACGCTCTGCAAAAACTGTCTAATGTTCTTGCACTGTTACAGCGCTTCTTTCGCCCAGGAAAACCGAACCAAAAATGAAAGTTAATGAATAGCAACCCGGCACTGCGCAACACTGCCTGCAAGTCCTAATGAGTATCCCCCTTGCATGCTCTAAGTATTATTCTTAATTTCGCTAAAGGTTTCTTTCAGTGCTTGAGTATATTGTAAAGCTCGTAGTGGCAATCCTAAGGCAATCATTCATAGCATGTTTCTTCTTACCTAATTTTGATTAAGCTCTTCTTTGTATCGAAAATTCGTGGGACCGCAACATTCATATCGGGACAGAATACCAGCTAATCTGTTTAGGCTGCATACGTGGGCTACATACAAGGCCAGCATACATCATGAAATCACAATTTTTGTTTCATGCGGCACCACACTACGCTGACACAAGCGCCGCCGCGGTCACCGCACCGTTGTTTCTCTTACAATGCCGAATTTATCTGGTTGTATTCGGACCCGGAATATTGAACGTACTCTTAGAAGTTGGCAGAGTGCTTGAAGCCTGCTTCAGCTCCGCCGTGGGTCGGCCCGGTATTCCACCATTTCTGGGATCGGCCCACGCATTCCTGTCCACGCGCGGTGATACGGACGTAAGCCGGTCAGGGTGCCCCCCCCCCCCCCTACCCCTGGGAACTCATGCGGGGTGCCATTACGGGGGCTAGAGGTAAACATGTAGCTTCGCATTGAAAGTAATCCATTATAAAGCTGATAACGGGATGTTCATGCAAGCCGATAGAAATTTGTTAAATGGAAACACGTGTGGTGTCTGTCGCTTTTACGAACCTCCCTGAATCTTTCGCTTGTGAGCGACCAGGCACTGAGTTAGGCAGTCGTTGGAAGCAGTCTATCAGCATCGTAAGCTGATAAAAGATGGTTGCATGACACAAGCAAAAAAAAATGAGCTCGGTCGGCGGAAGGTCGGGCCGACGCCCATAGCCAGTAGACGGCCCGACCTCAGCCATCAGGCTCGGGCCGGTCTTGGCTTTGCAAATGGCCAGTCCGTTTGCTGACTACCGGCAGGCTGTCGGCAGAAGACACCGGGCAGGCGTCATGACCGCCGGTTAAATCATCGCGGCCGAGTTCGGCCGATTCACAGGCCGACGACTTCGCTATGACGGCAAAAGCATTGCTTTAATTGGCAGCGGCCAGCGTCTCTATCTCGGTATTCGTATTGAGGTTTTACCCATTCAGCCTAGCCGCCCCTCCCCCCCCCCCCCCACGTAAAAAAAGCCATCAATTCATCATACTCACCAAAAGTATCCGGGGCCCACCTCTATGGTGTAACGCGGAGGTCATGTGTCGCTTCAGGACGTGTACCTCACAATTAATAAATTCATAAATTATAGTGAGAATATGCATATGACCTTTTCCGAGGAAAAAGTGCAATGAACTGGAAGCGAATAACGACTTAATTACCAGGCAAGACGTAATGTAAGCAAGAAAACAGACTCGTCGAGTATAGAATTTCCACTCCAACCATCTATTCGAAATGCGCAGAAACAGGATTTTGCATGCTGCGGGCATTGACTCATAGGATACAAAACAGAAAAAAAAGCGTCCGCACCATCTATGTTACATCAGGTTATCAATGTAATCAAAGGATGGATCCATGATTCCTCTAAATGAGAATGCGACTTCCTTGGTCAGGTATATGTCACAATGAACCGGCATTGCTTCCGCAATTTTACTTAAACCGTGATAACAAAAATGTCGTAGCTTTCACCCGAAAGGTGAAGCATCAATTGCGATAGAAAATTAGTAGAGAGCTAGACGGAGTAAGGATAATAAGTTTAATCAGGTGTATAAACTTGGACATGTAGCAGCACCAGCAATGCGCAGAACTGTTGTCGACGCCGTCGGCGTTTTGCCCGCGTTCGCAACGAACGCGCGCGGCGTTGCTGACTGTTGCCGGTGCCTCAGGGGGCAGCTCGGTGGTTTTCGACGAGATCAGAACGGGACACTCTAAGAGCAGCGTCGGAAGTCTTCACCACGTTCTCGCCTCGCAACGTTTTAACAGCGAATCTAGCTGTTTATGCCAGTCGATAGCCTCCTATATATTAAAGAATATAGGAGGCTATGGCCAGTCGTAATTTGTGGTGCGTAGCCGTGGTATCCATAGCAACGCAGAGGAGGAAGAAAGGAGACCGGTCTCCTCGCCAGCTTCCAGCTCTTCCGACCCCTGCTTCTCTCCGCGGCGCGCTGAGCCAATGCCACCTAGAAAAATAAAGTTCAGGCCCACTCACTCTTCCGGCCGTGGGCTGTGACGTCAGTCAGTCTTGACCATCGTGTTTGACCGCACAGACGTGCTATACGCCTGCTCACGCCGTTGGAACAGCTGCATTACTAAGCTTCACGAACCCTTTTAAGTTCTGCTGGTGCTGTTCTTGGCGAGTGAAGAAGACCCTGTCCGTGTGTGTGTGTGTGTGAACTGCGGCATGGATGTGTGATGCGCTTTGTGCACCGGATATTCACGTAGTGTATGGCTGCAAACTCGCACGATGGGGCGATGCTGCGTGCCCATAGTCGCGGCAACTATGACAACGGACCGAAGGTTCGCGTGTTCTCCTTTCCAAAGGGCGACCGAAGGGCGAAATGGGAGCGTGCCGTTCGTCGAAACGACATCGACATCCGTTCTCTCCATGATCCGAAGGTATGTGCACATCCATGCTACATGCTTCTGAGTCATTCCTAAGGGCACCATCTCATACATGTCGCGTTCCTGCCCCAAAATAGTGATCTTGTGTGCACTTCTGAGTTGGCGTAAGCCTTGGCATTAGAACATTTTTAGCTGAGCGTTGCTGACGCTCACCCGCGCGATGATGTAGCGTCCCGAGACAGTGATGGGAACTGCATGGATTTCGCGTTTTGGACGAACGCGTCTTCGGCGACGTGGTCCTTTCGCCTGCAAAAGGACGGTGTAAAAAGTAGGCGCACCTTCACCCTCCGCTCAATCGAATTCATAAGCCGTGCGAGAGATGTGTTCTACGTTACACCGCTCGCACCTAGAACTCGTCGAAATAAAGCAATAAACGCACGTGGCAGTACATTATCAAAATTGGAGTTTTCCCTTCCGTGTCGATAATATTTCGCTAAGTGTGCATAGCCAGCATAGCACCGCGAGCTTCTTGTAACAACTCTGATTACTTGATTGAGAAAAGGGAATGTGTGCTGGTGTGCGTAATCGTGCATCTGTTTTGTACATAGTATTTCTTACCACTGGTCCGACCACTTGTTCGCGGTACTATGCACCATTGTCGCCGGAACGTTCGCCTAATTTGCTTTCTTGAAATAAGTAGCAGTGCAAGACAGCCGAATTTAGATGCCAGTAGACACCTCAATGCCTTCCTTGTTTCATGCCGTAGTAGATAAGGGGCGTGCGGAGCAAGACGCCTATGATAAAGCGCTTTCTTAAATGGTTTTCAGGTGTGTGAGCTCCATTTCAACGGCAGTACCTTAGAACGACAACAACATACACCGATCCAAGAACCGGCAGGACAATAGAAGCTCCCATGGGGGCTACTCGACTTACTCCGGACGCAGTCCCGACAATATTTCTCAATGCCCCAAGTTATTTGAGTGACTACGCACCAGTGCGAGAGGGGCCAGGCCAAAAGAGAAAACGTCTAGAAGCATCCCACCTAGAAGAAGCCATTCGACAGTCGATAGCACTGCATGAGGAAGAAGAGAGCCGCAATAAGCTGACGTCGTACGAGGACCTCGTATCACGCCTGCAGGGTCTCGGCCTCTCCACTTACTGGACTACAGTAAAAGCAGAGAATGCTGTACTGTTCGTGCACATACGTGCCAAAGATCCACCAGACGTCGAAAGATCTGTCATTGTTAATAGGAACATGGAAATTACGGCCTTCTGGAAGAAAGTAAAAGTGCCTGCCAAGGACCTCCTCATCCCAACTACGCTGAACGATCTGCGCTGCCTTCACACCATACTTGACCGTATGAGCAGTTTCAAGGCTCCAGACCTTTGCGACAAGAAGGAAAAAGTTAAGGCAACCTTCAGCTTGCTTTTCTCTTTGCTCGACGACATCAAGTCGGATGATCTTTTTCCGCAAGTGAAAACAGAAGCACTTGACTTCATATTTGGAGCAGCTTGACCTACCGCACAGAAAGGACCACTCATTGGGATACTCTGCAGAGCTTTTAATATTCTCCAGTATTCTACACACTATTTCCCCACACGCCTACCGATTCAATCGCGGTGCTGCCAAGATAGCACTGCCTTATCGATCACGCTCGTGCGAATTTGCTCGCAATATAACGTGAACCCTGTAAATGAGCAGAACGACGAGGGATTTTTGCGTTATGTGAAGAAGCGCTCAAGCCTTCTCAAACCACATGAAAAAATTGTCACTATAATGAAGGACGAGATTCGTATTCAGCCGTAATTTGAATACAAAGGCGGTTCAGTGACCGGGGCAGCTTCTAATTCCTCCGAAGCGGCCAAAACTGCGCATGTTTTAGGGGCGAAGCTCAGGGTGTGGGTCTGACCCTCCTCTGTAGTAGTAGTAGTAGTAGTAGTAGTCGTAGTCGTAGTAGGTAGCCACGTCTACTTTTGTGAGAAAAAAAATTCCGAAAGCTGTGTCCGTAGCGCGGAATCGAACCAGGGACCACTCGCTTCCGAACGCGCGGCGCTAACCACTACGCCACGAAGCGCACAAGGACGCACGCACCACGATGACAATAAATACCAACGCCTCCTAAAAAGTCTATTTAGGAGGCGTTGTAAATACCCAACATTAACGAAAGAATGCGCGTTTCTAACGCGTTTGTGCTAGCGCGTTACGGCCCGTGTAAGAAGCTGGTGTAAGACGCTGTGGCCTCTCCGCCTTACCCCCGTATTCATAAACGCTCCTCGACATGAACTTGACTTGCCACCGCCTTGGGCAGCGCGTTCGAAACGCGTTGAAGGCGGTGGCAAGTCAAGTTCAAGTCGAGGAGCGTTTATGAATACGGGGGTTATACTCTCTCAGCAGTCGTGTGATGGCGTCGGCAAACGCGGTGCACGTTCCGGCATGTGTAAACGGCTACGTAAGACGCTGTGGCCTCTCCTCCTTACTAGAGAGTACTGCACGTTTCTAACGCGTTTGTGCTAGCGTCCCCTTAAGCGGGAGATGGTGCAATTATAATGAAGGGCGCTGTTATAAAATAGTAATGACGTCATATATGGCGCGTGGCATTGGTGGAAGTCAATCGTTCAAATTAGTGCGGCGAGACTGGGCGAATTACACGGAAGATTCAGGGTTTACCGATGATTCCCTCCGGAGCTTCGCCCACTCATCATCATTCACCCCGTGGATATGCGGTGTTTTTTTATGATTTAGTCGTTGCTGTCAGCGCACAAGGATGTTGCTCACATTCTGCCAATAGTCAACATTGAAACAATGCAACAATTGCCTCAGAAACAACTGGTTGAACCAGAAGAATCCAGGAACGTGTATCTTCTACCCGGAAATTTTCAGCACATCATCGTTAGTACGGGTTAATGGAGCATCTTTCAAAGCCATTCGAGACTTGCACGCATCGGAGGAACACATTGTCACAAAGTTTGGTTATGGATTGAGCTACAAAGCATTGCACCCATCGAACATTGAGCGGCAGAATGTAAAGCTTGTTTTAAAAGTTTTCAGTTCATTTGTGGTGGAGGCTCTAAAAATGCACGGAGACGAGCTCAATTTAAATTGCGCCGGAGGGACAGCGCACTTCATTGGCCTAATTTTGAAGTGGTGGCATGTCGTCAACGTGAAAAGCCCCTCCAAGGGCCGTCGCCTAAGAGATCCTCTCCAGGACCCAGTCAGGAGTTTGACTGGCAAGCAGATAGAATTTCTTAATTTTTTGCATTGGTTGGACACATGGCGAGACATCAAGATGGATACAGGCGCACTGCCCATGGAAACGCACTCAGCATTGCGGCTGACTTGTTACTCACTTGTAGAGCTGTGCCATTACTGCCTTGAAGAACTGAATTTTGACTACGTTTTGCTGGGCAAATTTCAGACGGACCGTCTTGGTTCGGACAGAAAGGTTCGGACAGTACCGGCGGCTGTCAGGAACGAATTATCACATCTCAATGCAGCAAGTGTTCCGAGTCGGAGAAAAAACTGAGGCTACAGGACAGTTTGGTATTTCCAGATATGCACGAATTACAGAAGCCATGTGCTGTGGCACTTGACGGGGCTCAATTGACAGATGAGTACGGTATACAGATATCAGACCATGACATAACAAGTAAGGAGTCAATTTTGCCAGTAATCACATACAGCGCTGGCTTTTGCGCCCATGCTGCGTTAAGAAAGCTGCCTTGTGAGTACTGTGCCAGGAATATTACATCTCAGGACCGGAAATTTCAACATGAGAGCAATCAGCTCATTGAAAACCTTTCGAGAGGCGCTCTGAGGTTTCCCAAGCCGGCTGTCGTTAATGCAGTTTTGGATGCCCATATTGTACTTGAACAGCTTACCAAAAAAGAGAATGCAACGCGTTTTCATGCAACGCCAAATCAGAGAGGGCTCCTTGTGGCTGTCACAAGACACTTTTGTGAAACTGAAGATTTCGATGTTTGTTTCAGTGGCCATCACCCAGACATTATGTTGAATAATATATTTGTGGCAGCAGCGAACACTCTCCTAAATAACTATGTGTCTATGAAGACAGATGTTCTAAAGAGCACAAAAGCGCAGGCACAACAGAGAAAAGTGCAGAAATTAAGAAAATGAGTATTAACAGGTTCTGCGCATCTTCTGGAACAGTGTGTGTGTGTGTGTGTGTGTGTGTGTGTGTGTGTGTGTGTGTGTGTGTGTGTGTGTGTGTGTGTGTGTGTGTGTGTGTGTGTGTGTGTGTGTGTGTGTGTGTGTGTGTGTGTGTGTGTGTGTGTGTGTGTGTGTGTGTGTGTGTGTGTGTGTGTGTGTGTGTGTGTGTGTGTGTGTGTGTGTGTGGTGTGTGTGTGTGTGTGTGTGTGTGTGTGTGTGTGTGTGTGTGTGTGTGTGTGTGTGTGTGTTGTGTGTGTGTGTGTGTGTGTGTGTGTGGTGTAAATAAAGAACAAAAAATGAATAAAATTTTTTTTATTCGTTACATCAATTCATTGGGCCTTCAAACTTTTCTCTTATAAATCGGTCGCACGTTTTATAGCGTACAATGTTATTTTTAAGTGGAATAATAAATGGCCTACAGACAAATCGTCAAAATCTCCAAAGCGTATTGCATTCTTTAAACCAACGCCAACCGCGACGCTAAAGGCGAAAATAAGCTGTCGCGCACATAAAAAAGTCGCCGCGAACGCTTCATCTTCTCACAGGAGACGCTGGTGGCAATGCCTTCATAGGGAGCCTACATGCAATGCCGTTTTAGGTTGGTGACAACACCAACATTTTGACCGCTATTTGCCGCCAAATTTGGTGGGTAGCCATTTTGGTCCCCAGTCTTTCTGCCTTTTTTGTCACGCTGTAATGTACTCATGTTGGCACGCGATCTATTAAATTTCTTTAATTTAGTTTTGCGCCAATGCGCACGAGAAACCTGCATACATCTTTATTATACTAGTTGCCTGTTCCTTTTATTTTAACACATCAAACTTACTTTTCTATTGCACGTCGTGCGACACATATAAAGCAACAAGTTACAAGGCACGATGGCGTGCTCGTGATAGGATTATCTCACGCCAAGAATGTGAACTGCATTAAGCATTGTCGTTGCCTTCCAGTTGTACATAATGTATAAAGGGTGCTTTTCGAAGTGTGCTGTAATAAAGACTGTCCTTACTAGTCAGTTTAACTAAAACGTAGACGTGCCGTGTACGGCGCTCAGACGCGTCATTTGTCTCTAGCTGCTGAGGCCAAAGTTTATTAAAAGAAGTTAATTAATTTCACGTCACCACGGGTTGCAGGAAATGTGGTCTGTCGGCTGGTCTTTCGCCATTTTGTGCCCCAGATTTAACCTGCCAATTTAGCTGGCGGCACCAAGTACCCTTACAAAGGCTGTCACCACCCTAAAACGGCGTTGCATGTAGGCTCCCTATGCCGTCACAGCCTCCCGTGCTCTCGCTCGCTCGGTCAAGACCACGGTGATGATAAGTGGTTCTTGAGGGAAAGGGAAAGGTTGGCGCTATCTTCTGCAGCCCTTGAGGGAGCACGGCTCAGCGCCAACGGGGAGGGGTAAGTGGGAGCGAAAGAAGGGATAGAGTGGAGTCGCCATGGCTGGGCAAAGCAAAACCGGCAGGCATAGGCGGCACGTATCAGGCCGAGATGGAAGGCCTTGGTGTGCTGCAGAGTCTGCATGGGTGTTGTGCCAGGCCGGTCAGGCCCGGGGTGGGGTGGGAGGCCGTGAGGCCTTCCCGCTTGTAGAAATGTCCTTAGAGGCGTGCGGAGAGCCCTGACGAGTCAAGGAACTCCACGACGCCTCGAAGTGCAGAAAGGTGGTGTCGGCCGGGGAAGAGGAGATCTTCCTCCTTGCCAGAGGGGAGGCCCAGGCGGCGGAACTCCTGCAGGAGTGGGCCCCGCTGCTGGAGGTACGCCGGGCAGGCCAGCAGGAGATGTTCGATCGTCTCCGGCTCCCCGCAGGAGCTGCAGGCCGGGGACGTCGCTCGTCCCAGTCGGTAGCTGCGTGCTGCCGTCCAGCTGCAGCCGATGCGGAGCCGGAGAAGGAGCGAGGTCTCCCTGCGAGCCAGGCCTCGCTGGGGGAGTGGTCGTGGGGGGCATCCCAGTGCCACCCGTTTGTCTGGGTGGTGGGTCGCCAGGTGTCGCCGCAGCCTCAGTCCTGTGAAGTCGCCCTCCGTCACGGCCCGACTGAGGGGCACAGTGGTGTGGTGGGCGTCCTTCGCCAGGGTGTCGGCTGCCTCGTTGCCCGGGATCCCTACGTGGGCGGGGATCCAGTGCAGGGACACCGGGTGGCCTGCGTCCTGCAGCGCTGTCAGCCGGGTAGACAGCAGTGCGACTCCAAGGCTGGCGCTTTCTGGCCTCTGCAGGCCGAGGAGGGCTGCCTTGGAGTCGCAGAGGATGGCCGCTGGTACCCCAGGAAGCTCCTCGGAGAGTAGGTCGACGGCCAGGTGGAGGCCTGCCACCTCCGCTGCAGTCGAGCTGGCGTGTCTGGGCAGTCGACACTGCCTGCTCTTCTGCAGGGCTGGTGCCGTGCAGGCCGCCGTGGCAGAGCCGGTGTCCGGTACCACCGAACCGTCGACGTACACCAGGAGGTGGTCTCCGAGGGTCTCGTCCAGGAGGCAGGCGGCCGTCTGCTGCAGGGCGCAAGCGGGCGAGCGCCTCTTCGAAATCCCGGGCAGCTCCGTGGCGATGGGGACAGGAGGCCTCTGCGGTGGGGGCAGCTGTACCGCATTCGGCGGTGGGTTGCCAACCACCTCCTCGTAGAGGCGGCACAGCTGACCCATCCTTGAGGAAGGCCGGGACTGGAGGCGACGCAGCAGGCCTCTGCCATCAGGAGCATGGTGGAGGCGGTCGACGTGCCTCAGCCCCTGCTGCAGGAAGAGGAGCGACAGGGGCCATGCTCCAGCCTCCGCAAGGGTAGCGGCAATCTGGGAGCTCCGGGGGACGCCCAGGCAGAGTCGGATGGCCGCCCGGTGCTGCAGCTCCAACTTTTCGAGGCGGCGTGGCGGCAGCGCCACCAGCGGGAGGGCGTACCGCAGGCGTGATGTGGCCGCCGCCTCGTAGAGCCGCAGGGCCCACTTCACCGAGCAGCCCTCTCCATGGGCAAGGAGCTGCGACACGGCCTTGCGGACCCTGATGGTCTGGGTCTGCATGGCCCCGACTGCCGGTAGCCAGGTTAGCCGGTGGTCGATGCGCAGCCCAAGGTACGACACAGTCGTACTCCATGGGATGCGCACGCCTTCCAGCTGCAGCCGGGGAGCTGAGCGCCGTGCCGCTGCTCAAAGACCACGGTGTAAGAATAAGGAGAGGTGCTGACACTCTCCCCCCAACGCGCGCGAAAGCGCCGCTCGCTCGCGTCCAGATTATGTTCGGCTTGGTTGCAGCTGGTTCGGCGGCGTCGTAGAGGGCGCTGCGGTATGCGGTCCCAGCCTCGGCGGGAAGGCGCGTGCTTCGCTATCTTTGCGCGCTTTGTGCTTGCATATGCGGCCGTGCTGTTTTGAAGGCACACTTTTTATTGGGATAGCAATTATATGGACACTCTAAAGCAGATTTCTGCCGTCTGCGTCGCCTTCGTCGTCGCCGTCGCCTTGAGGTTCTGTATGACGTCAATTCGGATGAAATCGTCGCCGCGCGCCGCCGAACGCTGTATGTGCGAGTGAAAGGGCGCGAGGGACGCGCGCTTTCACGGGGAGTGAACCCACGGCGGAGAACAAACGCGCGTTCTGCGCCGTGCTCCCTTAAGGGCTGCAGAAGTAGGCGTCTCTTTCCTCCTTTACAATCACCATATATGTAGAGCAAACGCGCCTTCTTCCGACGCACGAAAGGCCGTGGGGGGAGGGGGAGGGAAGAGAGGCGACCTTTGGATGCGGCACCAAGTGCCTATTTATATCAGAGGCGCCGGCAACAGTCACCAACGCCGCACGCATTTTGTGCGAACGCGGGCAAAACGCCGACGGCGTCGACAACAGTTCTACGTGTTGCCGGTGCTGCTGCATGTCAAGTTTATACAGCTGATAAAGCTACTATCATTACTCCGTATAGCTCTCTAAAAATTTGCTATCGCAATTGATGCTTCGCCTTTCAGGTGAAACTGCGACAACTTTTGTTCACGCGCCTTTCATCATCTTGTGCTTGTGTATTGTCGCCACGGGCCCTCGACCAAGGTGGAAGCGGCCTTCTGAGAGTTTAAAATGGGTAGAAAGTGCTTCGTCATGAACTGCAATTCTGGATACCGAACTTGTGCGGAGCGTGTGCCTCTATTCAAAGCGCCGTCTGACAGCGGTCGTTTAGAGCAGTGGCGCCGTGCAATTCCGAGGGCAGACAGAACGCTAATGCCTACTGACCACGTCTGCGCCAAGCATTTGCAGGCGATATGATATCGACGACATATTACGCGGAGCTCGATGGAAGGGTGCTACTTGACGCGCCAAAGAGGCCTGTTCTGTCTGCAAATGCAGTTCCCACCGTATTTCCGAACTGTCCAAAGTACCTCACACGGTCAAGTAAACTATGAAAGCCGCCGAGGAAGAGAGAACCTCCTGCGCAAGCACCTAAGCGACGTCGGCCGAAACTCGACAACATCGATGCGACGTAACCTGTGCAAATTTTGCTGCATATATAAGATATATATATAATGCTGCTGTTGTCTGTGCAGATCTGTACCTGATATTTATATTTGTTCCATCTTAGCTAATTATTTTTTTACAATGCGCGTATGTTGTGTAATTAACGCTTACATGCTTTTATTCCACATTTTTGCATTGTGGGAGTGCATGAAAGCGTAAGCTTCTGGAATGGTTATCTGCTGTTAAAATTATTGAGCTGCTTCATGCACATTTTTTTATTCTGGTGTCCTTGCCTACTGACCACGTCACGGCACGTGGTCAAAAAAAAGTCTGACATTATTGTGTGGTGGGTGTAAGTGTATTTGTGGACAGGGTATAGCATGCACTGCCAAATAAGCCTACATTCTCACATGCTCATATATACGTAAAAAAAAAGTAAGTCACCTCTTAGATCCTGCAAGAGTCGCTCGCTCCCCAAACGACGAAGGCCAAGGGAATAATATACACAGTCTATGTTAAGTGGAATTGAAATAAAAAAGATTTTCACATGGGGGGTAAACTGTATTAGTGATATTGTAATCCAAGATAAAACGCCTGCCTTCGTCCCGCCTGATAAATTATCTTTTCAAAGATTTCTTTACATAGCTATGTGCTTTCTCATCACAGGTTCTAGCCATGAACACCCACTTTGCTCTAGTGCGTTGCATATCGCAAGCGTGCGCCGTTTCATTTCTTAAATTATATCGCGCCCACACTGAATTCGCGTGAAGATGCTTGAACGGTTTTCTGAGTTAGAATTTTCTGGTGCAGTCACTATTTTCTTCTCATTGAGGGGTAGCACGTGGGCTTACGCTTTCATTTTTTATGCTTGTACGCATGACTAGATCGGCCGCAACAAATTGTGCGCGCGAGCGGAATGTGAGTGGGCGTTGAGTGGTGCCCGATCGATCCGTGTTCACGTCATTCACGCCCTGCACAGTATACGTTCATGTTAGCAAAGCATTCAGCCTGGTACACTTATCACCTTAATCCGAAATAACGAATTTCCTTCGCGCTTTGAGTTTTACTGGCGCCACTATGAACAAAAATTTATCGGAGGCAGAGGAATGCCAAGCCGCCGGCGCCGCTAAGCTGGGACCGCTGGCCACGGCGCCATCTATCTGCTCGCAGCAGAGCTACTCGGTGCGCCCGCGCGCGGCCGAACATATTCTGGCCGCTCGCTCGCGCGCAGTGTCAACCCCTAAATATTCTTCCACCGTGGTCAAGACGCGTGACGTCACGGCGGCAGTGAGTGGGCCTGAACTTTTTTAGAGGCGAAGCTCCTTAGGGTGTGGGTCTGTCCCTCCTCTGTAGTATGTAGTAGTAGTCGTCGTAGTAGGTAGCCACGTCTACTTTTATGAGAAAAAAAAATTCCGAAAGTTGTGTCCGTAGCGCGGAATCGAACCAGGGACCCCTCGCTTCCGAACGTGCGGCGCTAGCCACTACGCCACGAAGCGCACATGGACACACGCACCACGATGACAATAAATACCCAACATTAACGAAAGACTGCGCGTTTCTAACGCGTTTGTGCTAGCGCGTTACGGCCCGTGTAAGAAGCTGGTGTAAGACGCTGTGGCCTCTCCGCCTTACCCCCGTATTCATAAACGCTCCTCGACTTGAACTTGACTTGCCACCGCCTTGGGCAGCGCGTTCGAAACGCGTTGAAGGCGGTGGCAAGTCAAGGAGCGTTTATGAATGCGGGGGTTATACTCTCTCAGCAGTCATGTGATGGCGTCGGCAAACGCGGTGCACTTTCCGGCATGTGTAAACGGCTGCGTAAGACGCTGTGGCCTCTCCCCCTTACTAGAGAGTACTGCACGTTTCTAACGCGTTTGTGCTAGCGTCCCCTTAAGCGGGAGATGGTGCAATTATATTGAAGGGCGCTGTTATAAAATAGGAATGACGTCACATATGGCGCGTGTCATTGGTGGAAGTCAATCGTTCGATTTAGTGCGGCGAGACTGAGCGAATTACACGGAAGATTCACGGTTTACCGATGATTCCCTCCGGAGCTTCGCCCACTCATCATCATTCACCCCGTGGATATGCGGTGTTTTTTTTTAGGGGCGAAGCTCCTTAGGGTGTGGGTCTGTCCCTCCTCTGTAGTATGTAGTAGTAGTAGTCGTCGTCGTAGTAGTAGGTAGCCACGTCTACTTTTATGAAAAAAAGTTGCAGTGGCTTAGCTCGGCTATGCCAGGATATACGTAGCGTTAGCAAAGGTTCAGCTGATTATTCGTAGCTTTCCTGGTTGTCTAGATTGTCAAGGATTAGCTTGATTGTGATGCTTACTGCTGCTCCAATGACACACACGCGGTATACGTATTATGTGGCACATGTATTCATTCTTCCTACGCTCAACCGCTAATTGCCAGGCAACTACTTCGGGATACGATGAGTCAAGCTTCTCCGTTCTTCTGCGCTGTTGAGCAGCATTTGCGCTCGCCTTCTCCATGGCTATACCACACTGGCAAACGCCAGTCATAAGCGCAGCGGCTCCAGCGCAGTGTCAGACGGCGACTGCACAGCGAGCGAGCGAGCGCCGGCGCCAGTGCGTCTACCACAGCTACGACGTCACTCCTCTGGAATGCGCAGACCGGCGGCGGTGAGTCGCGCGCGGCGGCGGCGGAGTGCGCGAGAGGTGCCGGCTCCGGTGGCTCCGGTGGTGCGCAAGCCGTGTGACATCACTGATCCTTGCGCATGCGCAGCACGGCTCTTGATGTGCCGAACGAAACGGGCTTGGCTAGGCCAGTATAGCTAACGCTACAAAAAATTCCGAAAGTTATGTCTGTAGCGCGGAATCGAACCAGGGACCCCTCGCTTCCGAACGCGCGGCCCTAACCACTACGCCACGAAGCGCACATGGACACACGCACCACGATGACAATAAATACCCAACATTAACGAAAGACTGCGCGTTTCTAACGCGTTTGTGCTAGAGCGTTACGGCCCGTGTAAAAAGCTGGTGTAAGACGCTGTGGCCTCTCCGCCTTACCCCCGTATTCATAAACGCTCCTCGACTTGAACTTCACTTGCCACCGCCTTTGGCAGCGCGTTCGAAACGCGTTGAAGGCGGTGGCAAGTCAAGTTCAAGTCGAGGAGCGTTTATGAATACGGGGGTTATACTCTCTCAGCAGTCATGTGATGGCGTCGGCAAACGTGGTGCACGTTCCGGCATGTGTAAACGGCTGCGTAAGACGCTGTGGCCTCTCCCCCTTACTAGAGAGGACTGTGCACGTTTCTAACGCGTTTGTGCTTGCGTCCCCTTCAGCGGGAGATGGTGCAATTATAATGAAGGGCGCTGTTATAAAATAGGAATTACGTCACATATGGCGCGTGTCATTGGTGGAACTCAATCGTTCGATTTAGTGCGGCGAGACTGGGCGAATTACACGGAAGATTCACGGTTTACCGATTATTCCCTCCGGAGCTTCGCCCACTCATCATCCTTCACCCCGTTTTTTTCTAGGTGGCATTGGCTAAGCCAGGAGGGAAAAAAAACACCGCATATCCACGGGGTGAATGATGATGAGTGGGCGAAGCTCCGGAGGGAATCATCGGTAAACCGCGAATCTTCCGTGTAATTCGCCCAGTCTCGCCGCACTAAATCGAACGATTGACCTCCACCAATGACACGCGCCATATGTGACGTCATTCCTATTTTAAACAGCGCCCTTCATTATAATAGCACAAACTCCCGCTTAAGGGGACGCTAGCACAAACTCGTTAGAAACGTGCAGTCCTCTCTAGTAAGGGGGAGAGGCCACAGCGTCTTACGCAGCCGTTTACACATGCCGGAACGTGCACCGCGTTTGCCGACGGCATCAGCGTTTATGAATACAGGGGTAAGGCGGAGAGGCCACAGCGTCTTACACCAGCTTGTTACACGGGCCGTAACGCCCTAGCACAAACGCGTTAGAAACGCGCAGTCTTTCGTTAATGTTGGGTATTCGTTGTCATCGTGGTGCGTTGTCCATGTGCGCTTCGTGGCGTAGTGGTTAGCGCCGCGCGTTCGGAAGCGAGGGGTCCCTGGTTCGATTCCGCGCTACGGACACAACTTTCGGAATTTCTTTTTTCATAAAAGTAGACGTGGCTACCTACTACGACGACGACACCTTATACTACGACGACTACTACTACTACTACTACTACATAGTACAGAGGAGGGATAGACCCACACCCTAAGGAGCTTCGCCCCTAAAAGGCGAAAGCTTGCACTAGGCCGCGCAAAGCTCAAGACTAAGCGAAGCTGGTGGTGGTGGTGGTGAATTCTTTATTTCGCCGAAAAAGAGGGGACCATGGAGTCCAAGTACCGGTTGCGCTGGCTTAGAGGATGTCGGCGGCGATCCCTTGCGATTCCGCGGCCTCCACCGCACGCTGGATGAGCCGGCGTTGGTCTGCTGGCTCGGAGGTACGTAGGAGGGACTCCCACGACTCTGGGGTGTTTGCGTTGTCTGTGTTGTAATGCGTACAAGTCCACGCCGTGTGTATGAGAGTGGCCAGAGCTGAGCAGTGTTTGCACCTAGGCGTTATTTTTTGCAGAAAGATTTTACTGTATAAAAGGGTGTGTGGGAAGCAGCCTGTTTGTAGTTTGTGCCATTCGACGCCCTCGCGCCTTGTTAGATCACGGTGTGCGGGAGGATATATGCATCATCCGAGTCGGTAGTACTGGAGGATATCCGTGTAAGTGGTGAGTAGAGAATCGTGCGAGATAGTGGTGTCAGGAGAATCGGGGCGGTGGATCCTACACTCGGCTCGGCAGCTAAGATCTCGAGCAAGTGTATGCACCTGAACGTATCTTTGGTGGGCGTCGTCCTGGGGACGGGATGATTATATACTCTTAGTCGCCGAGCAGCTGAGGCCAACTGTATCCAGATAGTCTCCGACCCGATCAATGGCCGTCTGGAGAGTCTCTTCGATCTGGCCGTCACTGCCGTGTGTGATCCAAAGAGTGAGATCGTCAGCATAAAGGCTGTGGTGTAGGTGGGGAATGTCAGCCAGAAGCTTGGCAGGCCTATAAGTGCAACGTTGAAAAGCAGCGGTGAGAGCACGGAGCCTTGCAGCGTGCCGCGGTTGCCAGGAGAGATGGTGGATGGATGTCCCGTGCCGACGCTGAGTTGTATCTTGCGGTCGGTCAGGAAGTCTCGGACGTATACATACGTGCGATGTCCGACGCCGAGAGTCTGGAGTTGTTGACGAATCGCTTCATGGAGGATATTGTCGAAGGCCTTGGCAACATCGACGCCGACGATAACTTTCATGTCTAGTGTGCGAGACATGACTACCTCGTGATGGAGAAGAAGCATTATGTCCGGGGCTGCTGAGTGAGGATGGAAACTGAACATCGTGTCTGGTAGGAGGTGGTTGTCTTCGAGGTAGCGAAGAAGTCTGGACTGGATAACGTGTTCTATTAACTTCCCAACGCATGACGTAATAGAGATGGGACGGAGTTTGGCCAAGGCGGGTGGTTTTCTCGGCTTGAGGATGAAGACTACCTTGGCGCACTTCCATTCCTGAGGGATGGTACCGCTGGCCCAACACTCTTGAAGGTAGTCGGTGAGGGCGTGAATAGAGGCGTCATCTAGATTCCTAAGCATGATGTTAGAAATGCCGTCGGGGCCGGCCGCCGAATTGGTCTTGAAGCGATTGAGTTCTGCACGGACCTCCGCTAAAGCGATTGGGGCGTCTAGACCAAGGTTGGCCCAGCCCTGATTGGGGAGAGGCTGGTTGCCGGTTCGGGGCGGATGTAGGTGTCAATAAGCTCTTGTTTGAGCTCATCTGGCGTGCCAGGATACTGATGGAAGATTCGCTCAAGCTGTTGGCGTGCTCGGAGATCGCCTCCGGCCAGGTCCATTAGATGTCGGAGAAGCTTCCACGTGTTACGAGCGTTAGGAGTCTTGTTCATTTGGTCACAAATGTTGTGCCAGCTATGGCGGGTGAGTTCTATTGCATAGGTCTCAATGTCCGTGTGGGCGCGTGTTAGCCGACGGCGGACATCGCGGTCCCATTTTCGAGTGGCGAGAAGAGCTTTGAGCAACTTCTTGCGCTCCCAGAGATGGGCGCAGTAACGGTCGCAGTGTGGGACTGTCCTTAACCTCGACGGTTTGCGTGGTGTCAGTCACTTGTTTGACGATTTCGGCTGTCCATGCTTTGATGTCGGCAATGGTGGGAGGTGTGGCCTGCTCTTTCCTGTGCGTGCGAAAGGAGTCCCAGTCAATCACCTGAGTCGGCCGCGTGTGTTGCCTCGTGGGCTCTTGTATCACCATCTCGAGCATGAAGTGATCGCCTCCAAAATTTTCGTGAGTGTGACACCAAGTAGCTTTGACTCCGGAGCTCGTAAAGGCGAGATCCGGCGTTGTATCTTGGTGTAGGCCCGAATCAAGTCTAGTGGCGTAGGAGACGTCTGTGATGAGGGTGAGCTGCATGGTGCGTATGCCAGTCATTGCAGAGGCGTCTGCCTTTAGCCGAGTCGTAGTGGTAGCCCCAAACGCGGTGATGCGCGTTGAAGTCACCGATGATGAGGAGAGGCTGCCCTTGCGCTAGCTGCTGAGCTTTGAGGAAAAGGGTACCGAAAACGTCTTTAAGGCCCGGGGAGGGCTGTAAACATTAAGCACAAACAGACTGGTGCGACGTTTGTGCGAGGGTCGAGGTAATATTTATAAGAATACGTGTTCGGGGAAAGTAGGATCCAAATTGTTTTGGAGGACAGTGAGATTACGTTTGACGAGAGTGGCTACTTGAGGCTTTACTCGTTCCGATAGGCATGTACTGAAACCGGTTATTTGCGTGTTCTTGCCACCTTCTTGAAGGGCTATCAGTTCGGGGCGATCACTCGCGATGAGGAACTGTTGGAGGACCGGACGCTTACGTGTGAACCCGCGACAGTTCCACTGCCAGACGGTGGTGTTACCCGAGCTGACTGCCATGATTGACCTGGGAAAGTTCTGGGGTTGGAGGGAGTGCCGGCGCAGAGGCCGCCAGTTCAGCGACCGCTACGGGTTACTCCCTGGGCTTCTATAGTTTTACTCAGGGTCTCAATTTGTTGGGCGATCTGTCAGCCGATTCTGTGGAGTGAACGTTCGATGTGTACTTCTAGAGCTCTGATGTGAGTGTGACTGAGTTCGTATTTTGCTCGAGTCTGTCGAGGCGTGCCTACCAATACTCCGCCAGGGAGTCGTTGTCGACCGGGTCTTCGCGTTTGTGTGTGGGTCTCCTGGAGGGTGTGATCTCCATAGGTACCGCCGTAGGTGGGACCTGAGGAGCGGGCGGAGACGGGGTGTGTGAAGCGGTTCGCTTTTCAAGAGCGTCTACTCGGAGTATGAGTTGTTGGATGACTGCTGTCAGTTCTACAATCGCTTTGTGTGTGTCTGGAGTACTGGGAGTCCCTTCCTGCGTACTCACCGGTAGTTGATGTTCTTGTTGGACGGGCGGAGATGGTGGTGACCCAGGTGACTGCCGCGGAGGAGGAGAAGAGGCTTCTCCACCGTGTTCACCTTAAGAGTGGACGACACTGTACATAATTGTAAGAGATGCAAATGCACATTGAACCCTATTTTATTTACTTCTTTTTATTTACACGATGCTGCGGATCTCATTGATCCAAGCAGGATGCGCAAGAATTAAAACATGTATTATTCCGAACGCCAAGAAACAATAGTGCAGGTCAATAAAATACAGGGATGATCACTAACATCAGGCCGGAAGAATATGTATAACATCAATAGGACGCAATTATACAATGTTGGCAGCGGCATTTACAAAATTTTCATTTTCAAACACTTCTTCTGGCCATGAATTCCATTCCGTGGTTGTTGGCGGAAAATATGAATGTTTATATTGTTTCTCAAAGCAAAGTAGGGGACTAAGGTGAAATTATGTTTGTGGCGGGTTTTCCGTGCAACTGAGGTCGTGACACAAGGGTCTGGAGAGATTCCAAATTTCCTATGAAGAAGTGAAGGAAGAAAGCTTAATCGAGAAATGTTTTGCCATATGTGCGAGGTTAGCTACAATTAGAGCAAATGGAGAGTCAGTACTTTGACATTTGTTGTAAATGAAACGCACTGCACGTCTCTGCACGTTTTCCAGTTCTGAAATGTCTTTTTTAGTATGTGGATCCCAGACTGTTTCTGCATATTCAAGTTTCGGCCTCGTGAAAGATATATGTGCCGATTTCTTAACGCTGCTTCGTGTTCCTTTAAATTTGTGCCTCAAGAGGGCTAGGTTACATTTGGTAGATGACGTGATATAATTATTGTGGTCGGTCCAACTAAGCTGGGAATTAATCATAACACCTAAATAATTGTAGCTAATTGTAGAAAAAAAGAAAACATGAACAAGCAAATGCAAGCATGTCAGCAAGGTGTACTCAGAGCCTCACACGCGTGCTGAATAGTAAGGAGGGCTGTCTTGTCGAGCTACGCAGCTGTATTCCGCGACCGTTGTGCGTGTGTTCTGTTTTCTTGCAAACTGTCACTAGCACTACAGAAACGGCGCCATCGCACCGAACACGGGGATTTCGGTCGAATCGCTCGGCGATATTATCGCTTTCGCGTAACGTACGTAGAATGCGGCACGTTGAATAATTCGAGAGATTTTGCTCAACCAGCCAAGGCAACGCGCACTGACAGTGATCGTCTTCGAATACGTCCCATGTTGCGACATGAGGCGATTGCAATACATTTTTTAAAGGTGGCGCAGATAGGATGATTGTGCGGTGTTTCGAACAACGATGACGGCGCCAATGCAACACATGCAGATGCAGAACAGAATGTGACAGCCTAAAGTCGCATTTTCACTGTGACGCGGAAACTTGAAGTCGCATCTGCAAAAAATATGCCAGTGTCGTCTGCTGTCAAAGGTAGCTGCCAACCTTGAACACTTTGCTCCGCCGAATGGTTGCCAGCTGTCAACAGACCGCGTCGTCCAATCGGAGTGCGCGTGCAATCCGCTCGTGCCGATGCAGCGAACGACGATTTTTTCGACACGATCCGCCTTTTGGCCTTCCGCCCTGGTCCGCAAGAGGGCGGAGGCATGCGGAGCGGATGTGCGGATTCAGCGCGTATGGGCCCTAAGTGCATCAAAGCCACCGGCTCAGACAACGGCGCGGACAGTGAAGGGACGGGGAGGGGGGTCATTTCGCGCACGCACACATGCACAACCGCTCTGGCGGCTCAGCCCGCTAAAACACAGCCTTCGAGATTTGCTTCTACCCGATCAAAGTGACCTCTGGAGTGTGGATTAGGGCGCCACTTATAGCCCAAACAAAGCCAAGTCGCAGATTTTCAGTAGCCCAAATGTAGCCACATAGCCAACTCGTCCAACTCGACGCCATCTTTTTTTTCCTGCAGCTCAATTTGGCTATATGTAGCCAAACCTGGCAAGACTGCTTAAGGAGGCGTTGGCAAGGAATTAGCCACTGGCGCCACCTATGAAGACATGTTGAAAATATTTTAACGTGATTAAGGGCCCCGTGTCGCTGTAAATCGGGTGTCGGCGTCCGCGGCGTAAGCATTACAGTTACATTAACTGCAATTGCCGGGAAGCGTGATAAGTAGTCAGGGATATTTGATTGCTATCGCGTTTCACTCTTAAAAGCGAAGGTTAAGCGTCCTCCAAGTGTTTTCCTGCAAAACGACCACCTGCTTTATGTATGCACTATAATAAGTTTCTACTACTATTCAACAGCAACCATTTAGTTTAGATAAAGGAAACTGGTAAATTAAAGGCAGTAACAGAAAAAATTTAAAACTTTATAAATCGTGCACGTATTTACTGAGACAAAAGCAATTTTTACTTGCGATGAACCAGCAAATCTAATAGTGCCTGTTGCAATAGGGTCATACCGAAACACCCTCGTAGTCAACTTTGCGCAGAGGCGGTGTCGTACCCAATGAAGTGATAACCGAGGGGCGACTATTGCTAGTTGAAAACTTTTCCCAATACCCCGCCGGGACGACGTGAAATACCGTCGGCCATGGCAATTCTTGGCAGGCCCTACGGGCCTTTATAGAGTAATCCAAAATCAGACTATGCCTGTTACACACTTCATGCTTCTTGTGTCGATTCTAATTCATTATCTGGGCAACCTCGGAAGCTTCAGTACACTCTTGCAGCCTTCCGGAAAGCTCAAAACATTTCGTCAGCCATTCCACTCCGTGAAGATGGATGAGAAGTAGAGCTCCGTCTTTTCGGAGTTTATTTTTCTTGAAATTCGGAGGGTGTTTTTCGGAGTTCATCGGAGTTTATTTCTCGTAGAGAAAAGTGGAGCCTGACAAGGAGAGGAATCTTTTCGATGCACTCAGTAAACCAGTGAGCCGTTTTGGTATAGTGTTCAAATTGTGAATCTAAATGTGAAGCATGAGTTACCCCGCGCGTTCGAAACCTATGCGCCGATTTTTAACTTAGTGTTTCTTGAAACTGACAACATCAGCCAACTCATGAGTGATTTTGCGAACTATCGGAGGTAATTAATAAGTAACATTGTTAAACCCCTGCCGCTTTGGAGACTTCACTTGGACTTGGACTTGAAATTGTGCATTATTCTCAATACTCCAAAATCTTAGATGAGATGATATCTGAACACGAAAACATCAGAACACACGAAGCGTATTATTGTTGTCTGGAAAGTTTGAACGCGCAAACACATATACACACAAGCACAAAACTTGAATACAAAACACCTACGTTTGCGCGTATTACAAACTTTAAGCTCGTTGTAATAGACGAAATCATACTTTACGAGGTTGTTGTCACTGACGGAAGCACACTCCTTTCGATTGATGATTCTCAACTTTGAAAATGCCCTTTCAACGTTTGCGCTAGAAGACTCAGCGCGCAGCGAGAAAGCACTGGCCAC
Organism: Dermacentor silvarum; assembly: GCF_013339745.2. Taxonomy (NCBI): domain Eukaryota; kingdom Metazoa; phylum Arthropoda; class Arachnida; order Ixodida; family Ixodidae; genus Dermacentor; species Dermacentor silvarum. Next base: position 109,544,842 of record NC_051163.1, read on the forward strand.
TGGACAGTGGGAAGTCTCGAACAACTAGTTTTATCTTTGGTCTTCTCTAAATTTCCATACACTTGAAAACTTCCCAGTAGATATTAAGGAATGCTGCCGTATTATTGACACGTGTATTTCAGTTCCAACTAGCCCTTTCTCTACGGCGCTATCGATTGACTTGTGCCATGCGCTCCATGCAAATAATGACATTTTTCTTCTATTTACCGCAAAATCCACAAACCCCAAACTTACAAATTTCTCAAGTATATTTTATACAATACCCTCTCTATGTCTGCTAAGTTTATTTCCGATATAGGTTTAGTGCAATTGTTTCAAATGACCCGATGCGAGTCATTTTCAATAAGCAACGCAACAGTTTGTGTTAGGTGGCGGTTCCACTCCGGTGGCTTGCGCTCCACATTTTAGACAATGTTCGCGGAACCACTGTGCTTACGGCAGCATTAGTCAGATACGAGCAATATTACATTAGAAGCCTCAGATTACGGGAAAACTGGTCAACATAACAAAATGCAGTTTGTTTTTGCTTTAGTTGAAATGTCATACAACATTTCTATGGAGAGAAATTGCGCGTAAAGCGATTATAAATGTATATGGGCCCCAATAAAAATAGTCAAAGCAGTAAATGTTTAGAAAGGAATATCTTCCTTTGCAATGCTGAACAACAATTTTAGTGATATTCTAGGCTGCACTCTATTTTCAAGTGTGCGAAGTTTTTCTGCGTTTGATAATTAGTTGATGAGTTAGTATTACTTCAAATAGACAATTTGTCGGTGTACGTGGTCACGCCTTCCCGAAGTAGGCTCAAAACTATTCAAGCGACAAGCCCTTCTCTCCAATTCAATAAAGAGAAAAGTGTCTTAACTTTATTAGTGAAGTTACTCGGGAGCAGTGAATTTATCTAATTTATATAATGCAAGGTCCCCAGAACATGACATTGTTTTCCACGTACACACTGATTTACTACCAGTGTCGCAGATAAGTAGGGCCATACAATGTCCTCTTATTACTGTCACTCATCACTTTTGCTGACAGTGCTTGAAATAAAATATTTTCGAAGAGAAATTAATCTCACAGCCGTGTTTTGGCGGTGGTGCCATCTATGCAATATATATATATATATATATATATATATATATATATATATATATATATATATACAAGCTTGGTCAGGTCAGTTTCGGCATTTGTCCAATGAGTCACCATTAAACATTACAAAGAGGGCAAAATACGGGTGGATTCTGTCTCCAGATTTGAGTGCTTGGCTCAGTATCACGCCTACCCGACACTCCTTCAAGCACACGTGTCTGCAACCACGCCATCAACCAACAGGTGGTGTTGCTATAACGTCATACTACAGGTGGAGCCAAATTTATTCTGGCTACTTGAAGAAAGCGAGAAATATATATATATATATATATATATATATATATATATATATATATATATATATACATATCAAAACGTTCATTAAAAATAACAGGTGTAGGGAGCGGGTGCAAGGGTTTAGTCAGGGCTCCACTGACCGTGCCTGGTCGGGGAGCGCTAGCGGCATCTCCCGATCCTCGCTGGCGAGCCAAGTCTCCCCCTGCTCCTTTCCGGAAAGTTCGCCTGCTATTTGCGTGTGTTAATTTTGGGTGGCCTGTTCTGTCAATCCCACGAAATGTGGGGTAGAGTTGGCCGCCTCCGCTCCACGGACAGTGAGCGCTGTAGAAAGTGAAGTGAATGGCATGTTTCAAATAAAGATTCAGATATGTGTGCGTCCGTATTCGGCGCCAGTCGTAACAGTCCCGCCCGGATAAATCAGGGTGCGGTGGACTGTACTTTCGTCGCTCGCGCCTTTGGTACTCAAGGATGTCTCGCGTAAGAAGGGGTTTTCTGGAGAGTGGTCGGCCGCTCGGTTGACACAAGCACGAGCTGCGCCGTCCACTCTTTCACTGCCATCGAGTCCAGTGTGACCCGGGCACCAGATTATCATGTGGTTCTGCGTTAGGTTGCATCCTAATAGTTGAGTGGTGCTGTGTGGTATCCTCCCTGTGAGGAATAATCTACATGCGACTTGGGAATCTGTAAGAATTATCGACGAGTTTCCCAGAGCGTTCTTAGTTTTAATAACTAGCGCGATGGCTGAAGCTTCTGCGGTATTCGCAGATGCTATATACTCGAGCCGTGGCGCAAGTCACAAGCGCTTGATCTGCGGCCGCTCCTACTACTGCGAGGGCGTACTTATAAGTACTGCATCGAGCGACATTTGTGTAGACCATATCCAGATTTCTACCGAATAGCTGCATTAACTTGCGTGCTCGTGCACTTCTACGACCCAGGTGCTATTTGGGACTCATGTTTTTGGGGATTGGGGCTACTATAATCTTTTCACGAAGGACTTCAGGCAGAGATTCCAGTTTTTCTCCGGCATACTGTGGACGAGCGGGGTAACCAACGCAGCAGAGTAATGTTCCGCCAGTGGAGGTTAAGCTAAGCCTATCCCGTTGAGACATGACCACCGCTGCGCATAGCTTCTCGTAGTTATGTATTCCTAGGGCCACCAGGCGTTCAGTGGAGGTTCCCTGTGGTAGGCCGAGAGCCGCTTTGTACGACGTTCTGATCAACTTAGTTCAGTTTTCGTGGGGTCCTGGAAAGGGACACTATATGTGAGACGACTTAGCACAAAAGCCTAAACGAGCCGGATCGTCTCTGTTTCCTTGAAACCTTTTCGGTGATAGGTTACTCTACGAATCATGCGGGAGGTCTGTTTCACCGTAGTTCTAAGAGTTGGTGTGGTCCACTCGTTTGTTGTTTTGCAGCCACAGTCCGAGGACTCGCATTTTCTAGACCTCTCTTACCTGGCTGTCTCCTATAAAGAGGTTGACCGGCTGTTGAGCTGGACGGCCTCGACCTCGGATCCTGATATATTCCGATTTATCGGGAGCACAGCTCAATCCGCTGCTGCAAGCGAAGGTTTCAACAGCGGTCGCTGCTTCTTGCAGGATTTGTTCTTTTTGTCCTAAAGAGCCGCTGGTGGCCCATAGTGTAATATCGTCCAGCCCATATCACCCTGCACAGCTTCATTAGTAGTATTCCCGTGGGCGCCCAACGCGAGGCGTCCCACTGACCTTTGGTTGCCATCAAGTCCTGATCGTACCCCTGACTTCAAGCAAACAACCGCATTTCCAAATGTAAGCCCTGAAAAGATTACACCAACCTGGCGCTGCGACATCGTGCCCCGCTGCAAGGCAGCAGACGAGCAGAGTGGCTGCAGTGCATCGGACTATCGGTATCCAAACGGCGCCAGCATCTACGCGGTTGCGGCCGTCGCTTCACGTCGAAGGTTTGCCACAATAGAGTTTAACGTGTCCGGTATTCAGGTAAACGCAAGCGCGAGTGTACTGGCCGCTTTACCACGTTTTACGTGATGAACGGAGGCGCAAAAGTACAGTGGCTGGCCACTGTAGCCAAAGTGAACTGCTTGCACGGTGTAGCTACCTGGCAGCACAAAGCTCAACCAAACACACATCTAATATAGCAGTAACCAAGTTTTTTTTTTTTTTTTTTTTTTTTTTTGCTTTGCTGTTGGCTCAACTTTTTGGCAGGAGCGTAATCTTGAACACGTTGTCATGTCTATATTGTTTGACACTTGTTTACAGGAAAATTAGCTCTGTATTTGGCTGGTTAAGCTCTGCGCCACCAGATGGCTGGACCGCGCATGCCAATCGGCCTCATGTACGTCTACGAAGCTCCTTCATCACAGCGGTTTGGAGGGGCGTTAGTTTACGCCTCTGGCTATCCGTCAAAACACCCAACTCGCCTGTGGCTACCGGAATACTGGACACGCTCGGCGCTGCGACAGACCGCTCGCAACGCCCGCTGCTTGATCGCTCTCGCTGGGGATCAACGGCCGGGCGGCTAGCGGACAGAATTCCTTCGCGCGCTGGCTCCAAGACAACCGGAAATAGGCGACAACACGTCAGAACATGACGTAGAGCCTGCGAAGGCGGAGCTTAGCCCCGTTCACTTGTCGAACGAGTTGAGGAGGAAATGCATGGCTAGGGACAAGGGCAACTTGTAATCGTCCGTAGCTCTCTTAATATGATACGCTTCACTTAAATTGTGACGCGAATGTTGTGACGCGAATGTTTTACTGTAGCTGTACCCTACGCGTCTACAAAATTTGTCCAAACCGTTTCAGGGACCCTTAAAGCATTTTCCAAGTGTTTTCCTGCAAAACGGCCACCTGCTTTTATGTATGCACTATAACAAGTTTCTAATAATATTCAACAGCAACCATTCACTTTAGATAAAGGAAACTAGTGAATTAGGTGGATGAACAGAAAAAATATAAATCTTTGTAAATCGTATACGTATTTACTGACACAAACGCAATTTTTATATGCGACGAACTAGCACATGTAATGGGGCCGGTTGCATTAGGGTCATATGGAAACGTAGCTTGGCTAAGCTTTGCGCAGAGGCGGTGTCGTACCCAATGAAGTGACAACTGAGGGGCGACTATTGCTAGTTGAAAACTTTTCCCAATACCCCGCCGGGACGACGTGAAATACCGTCGGCCATGGCAATTTTTGGCTGGCCCTACGGGGCTTCTTTGAGAAATCCAAAATCAGACTGCTCGCTCTGTTTTGTTATGCGCTGTGTTTTTTGCGTCGACTGTAAATCATTACCTGCGCAACCTCAGAACTTAGACTGCTTGTCGGCGAGTTGTCTAAGCGTGCGCAAACATGTGCCACTTGCTCTTCTCCTCGCAGGCCGGTGTCATTATCAATGTTGTGAAACTTTATCCGACCAGTGTAAACGACAGCGCTGCGGGCGACACGGACTGTTGCGGATGGCGGCGCAAGTTGAATGAAGATCTTGCTCTTTGCAAACAGCGTGACGTCACTGTGAGCGCCCTTCCCATCTGCCGCACCTACGAAGTAGGCGCTGCTTGGCAAAAAAAAGTTAATGCGACCTGTTCTCACGTATTCATAATTATATCCCGCCTGTATTTCTAAATGAATTTGCAATTGAAGCAGAAGAAGGGGGTACTTTTTCGGGGGAATTAAACTGGACCGTCACTTCAAATTTCACTCGCATGTTGCAGGTGCAATGTGCTCATTGTCAACCGTCATCCCTCGTCAGCGCGTTATCCATCCGCGTCGAAGCACGATGAACAGCACTCCATCGGAGGCGGCGTATGGCGCGGCCGCGCTTGCCCTAAATTCAAAGCGATCTGCGAAGAAGCAGAGTGCGCCGAGTGCTGATAGCTTCGTGTGCGCTGCGTTCCCGCCGCTTTATTCGCGTCGAAGTGGGAGGCAGCACGAAGGTCAATTCTCTCGCTGCTTCGGCCCCTATCTTGAAAGCGATCGTCATACGTGACAGGCGGATTTCCTCGTTGGGTAGGCGTAAAAATGCTTACGCATTTAAAAACGCTGCCCGAACATCACTTCCGTTTGAAACCTTGCCCGCATGTAACACTTGTTAACCAAAAAAAATTGGCCATACTACCACCCTCCCCCCCCCCCCCCAATTTTTAAATTTGACCTTGGTTTCGTTCACAGTTGTTCCGCGGGAAGCCCATAAATTCCACATTGTTCGTAAAATGCCTAAAGCTCCGGATCGCTTGCATGCGTAATTTACTCCAAATGCATTAATTAGTCCACACATTCTGAACACGGTGTGCCCCTTATTTTCGGCAAATAAGGTGCCTTGTTTATTTATCACTCTTATGCAATGTTAAGGAAGTTCGAAAATACAAGAACATTGGAAATCTGCACCAATTAGGTAGCCATACTTTACAGGCTGTACAGGGATCATTCGCACTTGCTCAAGAGCCATGTGCATGCGAAGAAACTGCTGGTTTGCTCCTGATACTCCATTTGTGCTCTTAATAAACAACGCTTCGTAACAAACTGTCTAATAACAGAAACTTGCTAAGTTTAAGAATACTGGAATGTTAACATCGTTTTATGTTTATTGTGATTACGGCTATTCATTATCCGAAAACTATTCAAAAAGTATGCGATATTCGATTCGATTCTGGCACGGCAATGTGTAGTACACTCGCCTTAAATATTCGCTAAAACATGGTCGAAGCCCCCCCCCCCCCCCCCCCCCCAAGACTGCAATGCGGCACCGACATGCCAAAAATTGAAGAGCTGAACACTGTTCCGATTACGGCTGCCTAATAAAGCCGTATTTCGTTTGTCAATGTAGGCGTGCAGTGTTGGGGCTGCTTTCTCCACGGTCACCGCATCGGAGCCCGTATTTAAGGGCGTATGGTAAATGGGTCATCTTGATTTCAGCTTGAATCTCAACAACTGTGCCATATTTTATTCTGAAATTTTGCGTGTTGAATAAGAATGCTTTTGGCCTTCACTTGGCGCTATTATTTCACTGCAGCCCTTTTTTTCTTGTGTGTGTGTGTGTGTGTGTGTGTGTGTGTGTGTGTGTGTGTGTGTGTGTGTGTGTGTGTGTGTATTTGTGAACCAAAATTTCGGGCTGGGGTGTAAAATTAAACGTACATTTCCTCAGAAACAAAAAAAAATAATTGTGTGACTGTGACATTTTGCACACGAATTCTACATAATAGTGGTTTTAATCCGAACCTTTAAAAAATGGGTTCCTATATTCATTTTCCAAGAAAAAAATATTGCCCTGACTTGTCACGTACCATACGGGAGAATTTCCAGTTAATTTTTCTTTTTTCAGAATTATAACTGAAACAGGTTTTCCCGGTATTAGGTTCAGACTGTCGGCAAGAAATGTCAGTATGATCTGAGAAAATTTCAGTGTAGTCGGTCAGATAGTTTTCCAGAAAAAGTACATAAAGTTTCCAAAAATTTCAACAAGGTGATTTTCAGAAAAACGAAATTTTGTGTTTATTATAAATACCAAGTGGTGCGGTTTCTGGCGCCATTTTTAAATGGCTTCAATCGCTCCTGCGCGTTCGCCACAGCACCGTTTTGCTCCGCAATTTTTATTACATACGAAGCATTTATTGGAGAATATTTGCCACTTTGAGAGTATCTAGCCGCCTGCGTCTGGGTGCTCCTGTGGTCGTATCGTTAACTTGGTATCAATCGTATGTAACAAAATTCGCATATGTACCAAAAGGAAGTTCTGTAGCTGAGATCTCATCGAACAACTTTCTGCATGGGAGTCCCGGTTGGCAGTAGAAGATTGCAAGAAAGTATACTCTAGGGTGAAAATCAAGCTTTTTTCACTTTGCAGAAATGGTGGGCCTCCTATATGAAAACATTGCTCCGTTGACCACAACGAGCTCTTTCTAGTAGGCCAGCCACAGTTCCGTTGTAATTGCAATTGGTAACTTTTGAAACGACCACAAAATTAGTTTTTTTAGAACAGTATATTTTTTGCAGTCATGTTTTAGGCAAAATAACTATTTTTGGTTAGTGGACAGATTTTTTAATTCTGTCCAGGTCTTAGCTTGTTCTTTCTCTGTGCTGCTTGCTTTATTTGAAAATGAAGTCCACAATATTTAGTTATGCTCTCAAAAAAAGCCAATTGGTCCCTGTACCCGTTTATAAACATTTGAATTACAATTTTTACTAAGACGTACAATTTTATTTTTTTGTTGCATTGATAACGAAGATTTCTAAGTTCTCTGTAAGGAAGTTGAATTTAGTTAGGACCCACTGTATTTGTCATATTCATAGCAACTATACTGAATCGCATTTGTATTTATGAAATAAATAGCGTTTCTTGCTGCTTCTTTAAGCAGCTATGAGCCATTATGAAAGGTTGTGTCTGTGTATAAACAGGAAACAGAACATAAATCGAGATAACCCCGCTGATGGAGAGATTTTCTATCGTGCTGGTTAAAACTAGCCATGTTTTTTTCATTAAACGTGAATTTAAATTTTTATATCCTCACTAAAAGTCGAGAAAAATGACCTTTGTCGCCTTACGCGGCTAAAGCATGAAATTGCATATGAGGTCTACTACGTGACCTTATATTAACGTACGCGGTTTCTGATATTTTTATTAGTATTGAAATGCAGTACACTTGTTTTCTCTTATTAGTTTTCTTTTTTCTAATTTACAATGTACAGATAGGCCTTCGTTTGTAGCGAGTGGTGCTGCCTTCGCCTTCCTTTTCGATGAGTTGGCTTGGCTCGTCTATATCGACAGAATAGCGACGACGGGGGCCAGCCAGCCATAGCGTAGGCGTGTACTTGGGGGAAAACGCGATACAAGTATAAGAAAGGTGTGTGCCACAACGCAAGCTTATTGTACCAGCTTTTTATTTTAAAAAGTAGTTGAAGAGGTGAGAACGCTAGTAGTTGACCACAGTTGCACTCACTCCTGTGAAAGCAAAACGATCGGCGGCTTTCACAATTTGCGAGGCCGGCCATCGGTACAGTGTACTATCGGCATCGCTTCCACTTCTCAGCGTTGCTGGAGGAGGGACTGTTACTTTTTTAGAAGCTGCTCAGATCGAAAAATTCTGCTTACAAAATATTCTCGTGGTTTTTGAAGCAACCGCTACAGGTGTACACTACCGAGGGGGGCCTTTTCGTTGCTCCATAAAAAAAAATGGGTCCTTAAGTATGACTTGTCATTCCGTTTAATATGCACTCTCCACAAACTATATAACCTGGTGTGTGGGCAGTAGGGTCGTAAAAGTAGGGTTGAATATTAATATGCAGCAGACAAAAGTAATGTTCACTAGCCTGGCAAAGGAAGCATGAATTCATGATCAATTACTCGCAGGGAATCCTTATCATGAAAAATTTACAGAATAAAAATGGGCTGGAGCACATACAGCAGGCATTACCAAATCAAGACTGGGAGCTTATCGCTGTCGTTGAAAAGAAAAGTGTATAATCATTGCATTCCACCATTGCGGTGGGATTTGGGATTTGCGGCCACAAGCAGCATGTGCTAAGTTGTGCATTTGCCTGCCCTAGATTGACTCGTGCTTGCCGCCGTGTGCTGCCTGGCCGCGCATCATCAATCATCAATCACCGAGGCTCTGTATCATCTGAAGATTATCTGGGTTCCACAGCGAACTTCACTGAGCCTGCGTCGCGGGTATCTGGAGCAGCGCCACCTGGGCCTATAAAACCACCAGCACTGCATCGGCTCGTTGGGATTTGCGGCCACAAGCAGCATGTGCTAAGTTGTGCATTTTCCTGCCCTAGGTAGGCCATACTTTTCAGTTTGTTCAATTAGCCTTGGGCGATTTTTGTGGCCGTTGATCCCCCGTGCATGTGCCTTTTTTGATGTACAAATGGGTGTGGATCTATGCACATACCGCGCTCGCACCGGTTTGTTTGCATGCCGCCAGCCCAGTCACAGTAGGGTTGAACTTTGCCATGACAGTTTGCGCTTTATTCGCACACTTTTCCCCAGACCATCATTAACTTTGCTGTGCATGTGTCTTGCTCTGCTCTTGCTTCGAGCTGGTGACGTAGAAAGTAACCCCGGGCCCAAGATCGAAGATGTCGATCCTTACGTTTCTGAAAGAATTTCGCGAAGAAATATCATCCGATTTAAAACAAGTGAACCAACAAATAGCAACCTTAAATACCCGTGTCACCGCTATAGAGAAAAAAATGAGTAATGCACCGGAAATGAAAAAGCACTTTGACGCCGTCAAGAGTTCTGTTCAAGAAGTTAAGATAAACATATCTAAAGCAAACGAAGAACTCGTTGATGTTGTAGATGACATAAGTAACAGAATGAGGCGCAACAACCTCATAATCAAGGGTATACCCGAAGAAGGCCATGAAGGATACGTCGAATCTGAGGCCATCGTGAAGGAATTTTGTGCAGCTTTCTTGAAGGTCAATGTTGGTGACATTGAACGCGCCCATCGTATTTGTCAGCGCCGTCAAGGTTTTCACCATCCTATCATCATTAAGTTCCTCAACTTTAAATCAAAAACAGAAGTGCTGCAAAATGCCCACAAACTGAAAAACCTCGAGTCCCCTAGAGTATGGATAGAGGAAGACTTCTCTCCTAAGGTACAACTGGCTCGCAGGAAGTTGCGCGATTTTGCCAAGAGCAATCGTGAAGAAAACGAACGTTTTTCTATTCGTTTTACCTCTCTGTACTTCAAAGGCTCTGTTTACTGGTATGACACAGCTTCTAATAAAGTAGTTCAGGTTGTTGCAGGGAACCAACTTCCCAGTACTTGACCCAAACAAGCTGAAAAGCGTAAGTTTACCTCCGCACATGCAGTCTCGTTGCTCTTGGCAAACTTCCGCAGCCTTTATTACAAAATTGACGCACTAAAAACACTCATGCATTCTTGCACCACAGATATTGTAATAGGTACGGAAACGTGGCTTTCCAGTGACATCACAAGCAGTGAACTTGCACTTGACCCATCGTTCCAGGGAAGGCTCTAGAGGAGGCGGAGTCATTATAGTCATTAAAAAGGTATATCAACCATGCCTCGTGAAAGTCGACTCTCCACTTGAAATAGTCTGCGTCTCTGCGCGTATTGGGCATGCGCAATGTGTTATTGGCGCATGCTATCGTCCACCAGATAGCCGTTCGGAATTTGTTCATTTTTTCAATGATGCTGTACAACAGATTATATCCCACTTCCCAAAATGCATAGTGATATTAGGGGGTGACTTTAATTATCCAGGTATCGAGTGGTCAACGTCGACCTTGAAACAAACAGCAACAGATCGCAATGTCTTCATTTTCTACAAACCTTGCATTATCATCAGTTAACTCAGCTCGTGCACGAACCGACACGAGGTGACCACGTACTAGACATTCTGTTAACAAATCATCCAGATCTTGCTGCGACGCATGTACTAGAACCAATAAGTGATCATAGGGTGGTGCAAGTTTCCTTTGCATTGAAAGCTGTCGAGCAAAATAAAGTAAAAAAAATGCATTCTCAACTACGCACGCGCTGACACTGGAAGAATTATTGCTATGTTAGCCTCATTTACAGCCGACTTTGCAAACACTTTTCAAAACAGATCGGTAAATGACAACTGGTGCTTATTCCGCGATAAACTCAAAGAAGTTGAAACTATTTGTGTGCCAAAGATAACGATTAGCTCAAGGCAGAGTGATCCGTGGTTTAACCGCGAAGTTAAGAAATGCATAAACAAGAAAAAAGGAGCTTTCAGAAAAGCTACCCGAACAAATGCTCCAGAAGACTGGCAAAATTACAAAGCCATAGCGCGCCATACAGAAACTGCAATTATCGAAGCTAAAGAAATTTTTTTTTAATTGCACCCTTCCCAATATGATTAAAACTGACCCGAAAAAGTTTTGGCAAATAGTTAACCCAAAACCAAATAGCCCTGCTCCCTTACTAATTTCCGAAAACGGAGCCATGCTTGACTCGAGAGATAGCGCAGAGCAATTTAGCAAATGCTTCTCAGCAGCTTTCACTAACGAACTGCCACTTGATAATACTCACATACTTGAACAACCCTCAATTCAATTCGCTTTTTCTTCCATCTTGGTATCGGAACACGGTGTCTCTCGTTCAATGACAGGCTTCCTCATAAAACCGGCCCAGGTCCTGACGGTATAAGTGCTAAGCTTCTAAAATTAACGTCGCACTACTCTTCTGTCTTGTTATCTCTAATTTTTCAGCAATCCTTAGATACCGGATGCCTGCCGCAAGATTGGAAATCAGCATTAGTAATACCGGTATTTAAATCTGGTGACGCAACAGATCCTAATAATTACAGGCCTATATCACTGACATCAATTTGTTGCAAATTACTGGAACACATCCTGTACACTCACATTATAGCCTATCTTAACGAAAATAGTCTGCTGCTCAATAACCAACATGGCTTTCGTCAAAATCGCTCGTGTCAGACGCAGCTATACAAACTTATAACCGATATTCACATTTCTTTACCCAAATTGGTTTGCACAGACGCCATTTTCATTGACTTTTCTAAAGCTTTTGACCGGGTGCCTCATAATTGTCTAAAATTGAAAGTTCGGAACGTATACAGCTTGACCCTAAGACGACGCGATGGATTGAGGAATTCCTAACCAATCGATTTCAAGTAATCTCTTTGAACAACTGTTTTTCTAACCGCACTCACGTGACTTCGGGAGTTCCTCAAGGATCTGTTCTTAGTCCGCTACTATTTTTAATTTACATAAATGACATCGCAACTAATGTTACTTCACAAATACGTCTCTTTGCAGATGACTGCGTCTTGTATAACGAAATAAACTGCCCGGCCGACATCACTGTGCTGCAGTCTGATTTAACAAAACTTACCGAATGGTGTGACATATGGCAGATGGAAATCAACATAGCCAAAACTAAACACGTAAAATTTGCTCCCTTTACTCGAGTTACCTCTGTCCAGTATAAAATACGTGGTATAACTATTGACACAGCATCTTCAATCAAATACTTGGGTGTCTTGCTTACTTCCAATCTAAGTTGGAATACACACATTGAACACATTACCACAAAAGCATGCAAAAAACTTGGTTACCTAAAACGGCACTTACACCTGCGAACACAGATACCAGGCTTCGCGCATACAGTTCTCTATCAGGCCCTCTTTAGAGTATGCGTCCATAATTTGGCACCCCCATCATTCAATCTCACGAACCTACTTGAATCAGTTCAAAATAAAGCTGCGCGTTCATCTCGTCTTCATACTCTCGCTATCAAAGTGTGTCAGCCTTAAAGAAATCACTAAATCTCTCTTCTCTTGACGTGCGCAGGAAATTACACGGTTTCGTTCTTCCATAGCCTCTTCCACAGCAACATTCCATTTGCCCGAGCTCATATTCTTCCCGCTGCTCACATATCGACGCGCACAGACCATATTCATAAAGTAAAAACCTATATTTGCCAGGACTAATCTTTATCAAAATTCGCCTCTAGTTTTATCTATTGCCGAATTGAACTCAATCCCTTCAAACATTGTCTCGCTTACGGAATCATCATCATTTCATGCAGCACTACTACCTTCTTAGAGTGTGTCAACCTGTCATAACCCACGTATTACGCTTGAATACTTACTTGAACATGTTTTTATGTGCTTAGTATTGTATAATTTTTTTCCATTTCATCTGATATGTACTTGCGAAACATCTTGTCTGTGTCTGTAGTCCTCTCGCGTTTTCAGTTCTCTTGCGTTTTTTACGCTACCAATATTGTATATCATCGTTTTCGTTGTTGTTTTCGTTTCTTTATATCTGTTCCACGTTTTGATAATTTTATTGTACTCATAGCTTGCCATATTATTTATATTCTACACAGTGCACGTCCATTGACCTTTCCATCCCCCCTATGTAATGCCCTAACGGGCCTTTAGGGTACTTAATAAATAACTAATAAATAAATAAATAATAAATAAATAAATAATAAATAAATAACTAAATAAATAAATACTGACGTACTTCTCAGATACTTGGAGGTTAACAAAGAAGCTTGAGAACAAGGACCGCGCAGAGCCATGGAACGATAATGCTAGGCATAATGTTGGGACAGGAAGAGAGTGGTGTGGATCAGAGAGCAATAAGGCAGTCTGTATATTCTAGCCGACATTGAGAGGAAAGAGTTAGTGACGTTTCAATTCGTCAACGCGGGAACTTCGCGAATATGCACAGCGAGCGCCACGGCTTCGAAGCACAAACAGAAAGGGCGCGACGCTGTCATGGACGCTGCATAGACGATGATGATGCTTTAATGGCATCCCCTTTGAAACGGGGCGATGACAAATAGTCACCTAACCTGCCCGATTTAATCAGTATGCTATACATTTTTTCATCTAGCATTTTTGTATGCATCTCCCTTTTTTTCTTCAAGCTTTACCTTGTACCGCTAGCTATGACTTTAGGAATGTCGTATCATCCTCTTCCCTGTTTCTTTTGTAGCGTTAGCTACACTGGCCTAGCCAAGCCAGTTTCGCGCGGCACATCAAGAGCCGTGCTGCGCATGCGCAAGGATCAGTGATGTCACACGGCTTGCGCACCGGAGCCACCGGAGCCACCGGAGCCGGCACCTCTCGCGCCACTCCGCCACGCGCGACTCACCGCCGCCGGTCTGCGCATTCCAGAGGAGTGACGTCGTAGCCGTGGTAGACGCACTGGCGCCGGCGCGCGCTCGCTGTGCAGTCGCCGTCTGACACTGCGCTGGAGCCGCTGCGCTTCTGACTGGCGTTTGCCAGTGGTATAGCCATGGAGAAGGAGAGCGCAAATGCTGCTCAACAGCGCAGAAGAACGGAAGCTTGACTCATCGGATCCCGAAGTAGTTGCCTGGCAATTAGCGGTTGAGCGTAGGAGACAACCAGGAAAGCTAAGAATAATCAGCTAAACCTTTGCTAACGCTACGTATATCCTGGCATAGCCGAGCTAAGCCACTGCAACTTTTTTTTCTCCACCAATACTCTCAACGCCTCTTGCTTATCTCGACTGCTGACCGGTTGATGCTCCAAGCGCTTCTGGAAGGTGTACGTTCGTCACTTGGGTGAATCCCTCGCATTTCCATTAGGATGTACTGACATGGTCTCCGGATTTTTGCTGCAGCATACGCATCTAGTTCCGAATATTTGCTCCGATATGTTTTTGTCCTGCCCTTTGTGTTATCGTACAGATTTCCCTCCCATTTATTTCTTCTCGTTCTTGTAATCCACTGCTTAAAGTCTGGCTCCATCAGAGTGTCTCTAGTGATTCGAGCGAAGGTGGCGAGGGAAATAAAGAGGGAAAGAGCATGTGGCTGATAGCTTGTTTTACATAACGACCACAGTTTTTACAGTAAGATACAGGTTTTTCACAAACGAGTCTTCAGGTGTTCTCGTGCACAGCGCGTAAATCGCGCGTTTCACGAAACGAGACAAACGCCGCAGCTCGCGTGCGACAACCGTCAGCGAAAGTGCTCTGCGCAGCAAAAAAATAAAAAATGCGATGGGAAAAAAACAAAACTCCGCCATCACGGCCCTGCGGAGCTGTTGAAAACCACAACTGCTAAGGGGGTATGCCATGTTTTAAAGGCTTTAGAGTAATGCTAAGAATGGGAGTAATTGTAATTTTGACAGTGCGCCGCCGCCCATAGTTATGCTGGTTATTTTATATACAAAAGGCTAGGGGACGTCACACTCCACGTCGAAAGCTGACATCACCGCGGCAGCTCGTGCAACAGTAATCTTTATCGGGAAATGTATGCGAAGAGCGCTACGTGTTTAACATTCTTATAAGGATCACCTTTTCGCCGTGGCTCGGAAGCTTGCTTGGAGCTTCTTCTTTATTGAAACGTATGCTGTTCTGTATGGTGTATGCTTGATTCCAAAGAATGTATGCACTGTTCGCTTCACTTTGCCGAGCGCTTGTAGCCTCTGCCTCACCGGGGTATGAGCCATTGATGATGAAGTTTTCAACATGCTGTTCTGTAGGGTGTTATACTTGATTCAAAGAATGTATGCACTGTTTCCTGCACTTTGTGGAGTGCCTGTAGCCTCTGCTTACGAGGCTATGGGCCTCGTAAGACAGAGGGTTCGCGATCCTCAAGCTCCGGCATGGGAGAAAGCAGGGAAGTAATTTTGCTTGCAGAGGCTAGACGGGGCGCGTAAATGGCCACTGTATGTTGGCGGTGACGCTCACCTCCCGAGATCGCGGGTTCGTGGCACTGAAATATTTTTATCTTGGCTATTAATGAACCAATTTAAATATTATTGTGGTAGAACGTTCCTAGAGGACACGTAACAATTTCCAGCATACATGTATAACCGAAATCTGCTTGTGGCTTGGTGAGGGCCCTTTAACAGCCCTGGAGCTTCGTCAAGATTGCCCAAATGGTATATAAAATCTACTACCCATTTCAAATCCATTTCAGCCAAAGTGAATGTCACGTACAGTTGGTCTTTAGCAACAGTCCAGGCAGACGGGATTCTCGCAGGTCAATTTCACTCAGCCAACTGGGAACAACTGGGAGCGACAGAACCTTGATCAAGAATGTGCACGTGATGAAGATTACAACCACCCATATAGTTTAGCTGAACTTAAAACTTCTCTCATTTGCTGCAACAGCTGGCACCAAGTGCTGACCGTATCATGTACTGAATGATTAAACGCCTACACCCTGAAACACCAGAAACGCTCCTCTCTTATTTTAATATCATGTGGGCTGCGGGGTGCATTCCATCTTCATAGAAAGATCTATAGTAATCCCCATATTTAAACAAGGCAAGACCCCGTCCTTTCCTAGCAGCTGCAGACCCATAGTTTGGACAAGCTGGATGTACAAGCTCTTCGAAAGACGACAAACCGTTGCCTAATCTGTGTCCTAGAGAGCAGCGGAATACTACATTCTTACCAGTGTGACTTCCAAGAAGGTAGATCGACGTCAGACCACATTGTCCGCATTGAGGCAAATATTAGGGATGCCTTCATACACAAACAGTTTTTTCTCTCTCTGTTGACTTGGAGAAAGCGCATGACGTCACATGGCGCTTCGGTATTATGCGAGACCTTTCCGCCATGATATCCCCGGCTATATGCTAAGTACGTACAATCCAAATTTACCTTTCTAACCGCCCCTTTCATGTAAGGGTTGACCAGACATTCTCGAGGTCATTCACCTAGGAAGTTGGTGTTCTGCAAGGCGGTGTGCTTAGCTGTATACACTGCTTATTGTGAAAATGAATTCTCTGCGCACGGCAATGCCACGAACAATGTTCTACTCTGTAGATCTAGATTATGTGCAGATTGGTTTGGCTATCTGCGAATTACATATCCAGCAGGGCTTGATTAACGTGGCTAAATGAGCTGATGAAAACGGTTTAAGGTTGAGCCCGGGGAAAAGTACATGCGTCCTTTTCGCGAATGACAGAGGAATAGTGCCAGACCCTGCTATTGAGCTGCCTGGCAGTACGTTACCTGTAAGCAGAGAGCACAAGCTTCT
The DNA here is from genome assembly GCF_013339745.2 of Dermacentor silvarum. Classification (NCBI taxonomy): domain Eukaryota; kingdom Metazoa; phylum Arthropoda; class Arachnida; order Ixodida; family Ixodidae; genus Dermacentor; species Dermacentor silvarum. The sequence goes on from NC_051163.1 coordinate 109,561,718, forward strand.
CGGCATTACCCTGGACTTAAAACTGACATTTGTTCCGCATTTCAAATACTTAAAGGCTAAATGCTTGAAGAAAATGAAGTTAATAAAGCTCTATCAGATTCAGCCTGGTTCAGTCACCGGAAATGCCTTTTGAACTTGCATAGATTTCTTGTCGGTTCATGTCTTGACTGCGACACGATAATTTATCAGTCTGCTGCACCCAGTGCTTTAAACATGTCGGATCTATTTCACAATATGAATCCGTCTCGCGACCGGGGCGGGGCCTTCAGGATAGGGCCCGTACAAAGCCTTTACGTAGAAGGAAACGTGTGGTCACTCCATCTTCAGAGATCATATGCCAGTTTTACATATTTCCTGAAAATAAATTTAAACGATGAACATTCTTCCTGTTCCGTCATAAACTATGCCACATTTGCCCCACTTTTTCACAACCAACCTATAGCGAAGCAGCCCTCACTATGCGCGAGAAATCTCAGTGAAGAAATGGGTACTCCACTACTTGAACATCGCTTAATGACTCCGGCGAAGCTGCTACCGCCATAGCAGTTGCATCTGGCAGAATGTGACACATCGTTTATCGAAGTTACAAAACACGCACCAGATTCAGGCATTCAAACGAATATTTTTAGGACTGAAGTCAAAGTACTATTGCCGTGAATTTACACGAGCGCATGAAAGTCACATGCTGGCGTGTCTTAAGCGGCAGTCGGTCCATCCTTCTCGAAATCCGGTGTACTCCACACCCAGACAAGCATCTTTACAGCAGAAGCCTATGCAGTACTATCGGTGGTGAGACCATTGACAGTCTGAAAGGTCAAAAGGCAGTAATATTTACCGACTCTTTAAGCATCGTTAAAGCTTTAATGTTGCCCCAAAGGCATAAAACCCGTGTAATTAACAACCTGTATTCATTAATTTGCAGTGTTTATGTATCTAAACAAGTCACAATATGCTGGGTGCTTGGTTATCTTAGCATCGAGGGTAATGTTCCTGCCAACAATGTTGCCACGTCTATATAACAACGAAAGCTGGCACCACTTCCGTAGCTATATCCCCGCCACATATTTGATGCCTTACCAATACGGAAGAAACTGAGGAGTTATTGGCAAAGTACGTGGGACAGCGAAACACTTCACAAAGTCCACGTTATTAAGCCAAACGTAGGAAATTGGAAGCCTATAACAAAAATTACAGTGACGTTTCACTTCGCGAACGCGGGTTACGCGCGAGCGTATGGACACCGCGAACATGCCCAGCGTTCACGGCGGCGTCGAAGCACGAACGAAAAGGGCGGGAACGCGGCGAATATCTTCTCCACCTCCAGGTGCCTTCCTCCTCCAGCGTTCGCTACACTCGCGGAGATTTCGCCGCGCAAGTATACGACAAATTGAGGTCATTTTTTGCTGTCTTAGAATTGGCCACACGTGTGGCACACACTCTCACCTGTTTACTGGTTACAAACCTCGTATCTGCAGTAAATGTGGCGAGATGCTGCCTGTACTTCATGTCTTAAAGGGCCCCTAAACCAACCAGAGGTCGAAATTTAGTCGTGGTGTTGCAGTTGTGCACGAGTCCACAACGAACACGTAGCCGCGAGAATTTTTCGAAATTGTGCCGTAATAGCGCAAGTTACACGTGTTTGATGATCGAAAAACGGCCCTCGCTCGTTTCGCTCTTTCCTTCGCTACTCTCCTTCCTCATCGGCTGGTCTCCCCTCCTCGCCGAGTGCTTCTCGAAAGGTCACGTGACATACGTCATCACCAACACGCTTCTCAAAACACTGCCGACTTCCGGTTAAGGCACTCCACGCTAGCGGCACATATATACCGACGGCGAACCGGCCGCCAGTGCCGTAGAACATCTGCCGCGCGAGAAGTGTCCAAAGTAGACGGCAGTTCGGCCGGCGCCCCGCCCGCTGCACGATCAATGGGCCAATCGACGACCGCGGAGCTGCGCGCCTCCGCCACCGGCAACGAAAACATCTACTGCAGCTCAGCTGCAGTGCACGGTAAGGTCTGCACGGGGGAGACGACGGAACGACGGGCTCGGCTGTGCTCGCATCGCAGCCGACGGCGCCGCTAATATCAGCGTATTTTTCTTCTTTGTGTACAATTATTGCGAAGAGCGATAACAACGATAAGACAATATTGCGGCTTGTGAGGGTCGGTATTTCATTTCGAAGCGCCGTCTGTTTTAGCTTTGAAAGGAACCAGAAAAGGCCTAGTGACGATATCGGCACTGTCGAGCGATCAGTGGCAGTGAGGCTGCCGCACAAATGAGTCTCGGTCTCATCCTCTCTGCGTACGGCAAGCAAATCTCGCCGTTCGCGAGCAAAAACTGCTGTCGAACGGCGGCCCGCGAATGGCAAACGGCGTGCGACGAGTACCGTGCCGGTAACGTCGAAGTGGACTCAGCGCTTCTCGGCTATACATACCCGCTGTTGCTGCGGTGCCAGCCCGTGATGCGAAGCGTGCCGCTATAGATCCTGTGTTGCGCGCACGTCTGGAAAGGCCAACACTGTCGCACTCTGTTCGCGCAGCTCATCAGACCGCTAAGCACGACTGTGTTGGAACGCGAGCGATTTGGCACTTGCGTTGCGGGCTGTAATTACCGATTCGCAAGGGCGCACAAACGAGCAACACGACGAGGAAGAGCAGAAAGCGCGCGTACCTGCTAGCAGACTAACCGGAAGTCGTACGCTCTTGTTCGACCAATGGACATCGTTTCCGCAGTTGACATCACCAGATTCCCCCTCCTGACATCGTGACGAACGCTGGGGATACCGGAAAGGCGAGGGGAGGAGAACGGCATTGTTTTTTTTTTTCTTTTTTTTTTTTTTTGGCGTTCCGCCGGCGCGTAGGGCTGCAGCGTTTGGCATCGTTGATCGTAACGGCATTCTGAACTCGATGCGCGTGTTTACTTGAAATGTTAAAAAATTATCTGAGGTGGTTTGGGGCCCTTTAATAAAGTACCAGGATTAGTCACTGGCGCAGCCTATGAAGACATGTTGAAAATATTTAACGCAATTAAGGGCCCCATCTCGCAGAAAATCGGGTGTCAGCGTCGTCGGCGGCGTAAGCATTACGGTTACATAAACTGCCGTTGCCGGGAAGCGTGAGAAGCAGTCAGAAATCTTTGATTGCTATCACCGCGGGATCGAATCCCGGCCGCGGCGGCCGCATTTCGATGGAGGCGAAATGCAAAAAACGCCCGTGTGCTTGCGTTGTAGTGCACGGTAAAGAACCCCAGGTGGTCAAATATAATCCGGAGCCCTCCACTACGGCGTGCCTCATAATCAGAACTGGTTTTGGCACGTAAAACCACAGAACGAAGAAGATTGCTATCACGTTTCACTCTTACGAAGCTTCAGTGTCCTCCAAATGTTTTCCCGCAAAACGACCACCTGCTTTTATGTAGCACTATAACAAGTTTCTACTAACATTCAACAGCAACCATTCACTTTAGATAAAGGAAACTGGTGAATTAGGTGGAGTAACAGAAAAAATACAAAGCTTTATAAGTCGTACACATATTTAATGAGACAAACCCAATTTTTACATGCGATGAACCAGCACATGTAATGTGGCCCGTTGCAATAGGGTTATATGGAAACGTAGCTCTGGTCAGCTTTGCGCAGAGGCGGTGTCGTACCCAATGAAGTGATAACTGAGGGGCGACTATTGCTAGTTGAAAACTTTTCCCAATACCCCGCCGGGGCGACGTGAAATACCGTCGGCCCTGGTAATTTTTGGCTGGCCCTACGGGGCTTCTTTGACAAATCCAAAATCAGACTGCTCGCTCTCTTATGGCGAATTCCATTGGGAGAACAGGAGCAGGGTGCCGCGCAGGGCGGAGTCGGGCGACAGCGCAGTGAGAACAGGCACACTCGACCCGCCACTGGAATACGGCGTACATTCGGAGAGCAGGTGGGAGGGGGACATG